>NC_088348.1:15302500-15567500 GCF_036884655.1 Musa acuminata AAA Group
TAACCCTAGCCGGCCTCTTTACCTATTTAATAGGGGTCGGCTTAGGTAGGTTTTACATGAATGTCCCTCTCAATTAGGACTCTCCTAGCTAGAGTCCTAACAAACCCGCCCTCTTCAAATTAGCCTTGTCCTCGAGGCTAACGATTCATGAATTCTGGGAATTTGATCTTCAAGTCGTAATAGTTCTCCCAAGTGACATCTTCTGATAATAGGTTCGCCCACTGTATTAGCACTTTAGTAGTGGGTCGTCATCGTTGAGTCACAGTCCGTCGATCAATAATAGTACTTGGTTGGGTCTGGAGTTCTCCTTGCGTAGTCATATTTGGTGGATGGCTTTAGGCTATCTCCAAGCACCTATTTACAACTTTCGTCTGGCCATCGATTTGTGAGTGATATGTCATACTCCTTTTCAATTTAATACCCTGCATATGGAATAACTTTGTCCAAAATCTACTTGTAAAGATGCAAGTAGAATTTGTCACAAGCATAATGCATCCCTTATAGTGTAATTCTTTTGAGTCCCAATTGTAATGAGCCACGGAGCTGGGTGCTTCCTCCAATTTTTTTATAATCTTACTAGTCTCTGAATCTTCCTACCATTCTATCTTAATATCCTCAAGGAAGTTGCTGGTCAGAAGTGAAACGACCGAAACATCAGCTTACTCGGGTAATTGCGAAAGGGCATCTGCAAGAACATTCTCTTTCCCCTTTTTGTAAGTTATTTCATAATCAAATCTAAGAAGTTTTGTTACCCATTTTTGCTGCCCAGGGGATGATATCTTTCGCTCTAAAAAGTACTTAAGGCTTTTTTGGTCGATTTGAAATCGTCGACCAATCAAGTAGGGTCTCCACCACGTTACTACGCGCATAATGGCGAGCATCTCCCTATCATATGTTGACTTATTTTGATAGGAGGAAGATAATGCCTTGCTAGTGTATGCGAGTGGTCGACCATCTTGCATGAGAATGACTCCAATTCTGACTCCAGATGTGTCGACCTCAATAATGAAGGGTCGGTTGAAATCTGGTAGTGTTAGCACCGGCGTCGTCTGTTGGGAAATCATTGGGGGCGACATCATATACGCAGCGGAAGAACAAGAAAACAAATATCCCCGATTCCCAAAAAGATGTTCATCGTCGTGCGAAGATTGGTGCGCAAAAAATCCGCAAAACAAAAAACTGCGTATAGGGATTGTGTTACCTAGGGAGATCGTATATCCCTGTTTCCTTACAGATCCTTAGGAGAGGGTGAAGGAGGTCAAGCGTCCTCCTCTCTAGCGGTGATCCACACAGCAGGGTTGCGACGACGCTCCTCAAAACTCCAAGCCTACTCTGAGGTGGAGAGGGAGAGGAGAATAGGAAAGGCAAGCAAAGACTCTAGCCTATGAGGCTGTGAATCCCTCCTATTTATAGAGATCCCGTGTCAAACCCTAATGGGTCCTTCCCTAATGGGTATTGGATCTGCATCCAATAAGATAAGGGCTCCGTCAGATATCTCATATCCGAACCTCTACTCATCGCAATGCCTACCATATGTTTGTGACCCTCTAGGCCCAATATCGAGCTGGCCGTGAGTCATACCTGTCAGAACTCCTTCTGACTGAGTGAATTATTATCTCTGTAATAATTCACTTGACTCATCGACTATGGACGTACTAGGCCACTACGCCGTAGTTCCCAGACGATACAGGGGAATCCAATCCATTGGACCTGTCTGTCCTCAGTTACCATGTACCTATAGTCCCTCATCCATCTAATATCCCAGAGACCGTATATCCGTAGTAAAGTACTCTCTTCCTAGCCTAGTAGTGGGCTGACTCCTGACTTCGGGCTTCTTCTTTGAACTCCATCTACTATACCTATCTTCTGGCTCTGGCTCTAACTTTCCACTTGACCTCTCTCCTATACAACTCCTCTGGGGCTAGGTAAGGGAACTAGACTAAACTAGTGACTTCACTTCGGGCAATAGGTGGGCTTACTAGCGACTAGTTTCAGTCTGAGGCGCACTTGTTTGATTCTAACTTTACGTATTGAGAGCACTAGCAAAAGAAGGGTAGTTACCAACCCTAAAGATATAGGCTCCAAATTCACTATAGCATCACTTCTTATGTTTTATGGGAAATGCCTATGAAATATACTAAAAGGCTGTAGAAATGCATTTTTTACTAGAAGATTTACCCTATTGCTATTCCAACTCTCCTCTCATCCCATCCCTCTGCTCTGGCTCCAATGAATTGAACCCTGCTGTCAACGAGCAGTACTGAGTGAAGCCTTAGCAACAGTGGTTAGAGACCTTAGCTACCGGGTTGATCCTGAGTGACACTGGTTTGGTTCTTTACCTCCCCAGTTTGATTCTTGATAGTATTTGTCTTAGCTTGTAACTACCTCGTTGAAGTCTTGGACTAGTGGGGAGCATTCTGAGCCCATAGTTGATAGTAGCTAGTTTCAGGCTTGTTGTGCACTGGTTGAATCTGGATTTATTCTGAGCCCATAGTTGATAGTAGCATTCTCTGTCATCTGAGTGCAATGCCCTGTTACCCTTGCTTGCATTCTTGTTAGCACTGGTTTAAGCCTGATAGTTGGGTGTCTTGTTCTGAAGCTACATACCCAGCAGCACTGCTTTAAGCCTTGGATTCAGTGGTTTGACTCTAACTCCCTATAGCTGCAGTCCAAGTAGCACTGGGTAGAGACCTTAGCTACCCCGTTTCATTCTGTTTGTTAGCTGTCTTAGTCATGTAGTCAGTACTATCAGTCTGGTTGCTGGGTGTTTGATTCTTATCGTTGCTAGTTTAAGACTGTTACTGCTCTTATTGGACTTCAGGTCATAGGTGTCTTAGCCTTATACTGACGGGTTGAATTCTGGTATTACTTGGTTCAATTCTGTGACACCCGAGTCGAATCCTATCAGTCATCCTATAATAAGATAATATAGAATTATGGAGGGGGCCAAGGAACTACTAATGTTCCGCGGCAGTTCGGATATGGAAAACTTCTAAGCTAAACACAAGCACCCGAACCTACCTTAACTCTGGCTCTGGCTCATCTACCTTCCCTGACACCGAGTCCACAAAGAATTCAACGACTTTACCTGAGGCTGACACAGCTATGAAACCAGGACTACCTAGACTACCTGGCAATGAAATCAGTGTAATCCACTATCCCAATAACATCCACTATCCCAATAAGAAGAGAATCCCAATAACATCCACTATCCCAATAAGAAGAGAAGTATCCAGATCTTATATACCAGATCCTGTGTTCGTCCTTTCACTTATTCTTATATGAACATTGTGGTAAGTCAACTCAGTTCCCTTTCCCTAACTCGCAAGTAAGTAAACAATCCCAGCTGCTGGCAACAATCATACCTATGACAATTGGCTCCCGTTAGCTCACTTATGAACTTGAACTGGGAATTCTACCGTTATAAGTAAGGGCAACTAGAACTGGCCGACAAGGCAACATCAACACTTGAACTCGAAGGGGAACTCCATTGGAAGTACATCACGCACCTTGATTATGAGTTGTTGGCTTGAACGCGCTATCTTCTTTCGAATACTTATCGGTTAAGGCTGTAAATGTCGTCTACGGACCTCTGTGAAACTACTCTCCCGGACCAAAAACTGGAATTATGAATTGATGTAAAGGCAGTTAAGGTGAAAGTAAGGGTATCATGCAAGCTAGAGTTTGAGTTGAATCCTAATCCTATGTTTCAGCTGGATCGGAATAAAGATCAATCAGTATCCGTATTAGTTGACTCGGATAAAGGCAATAAGCAAGTCAAGTTATCGGTGAAGAAATAGAAGTAATAGTAGAATCCTAGTAAAAAGAGAATCAGAAGAGAGTAAAGGTGTCGAGTGTTACGGTGAAAAAGTAAGCTACATATGCCGAAGTTGTATCAAGATAAGAAGCGGGGGGTTAAGGTTCATAAGCTTGAGAAGGAAAGCACTGACTTTACTCGGCATAAGAAAGATTATGTGGCGTCAGGAAAAGTTGTGGAATGATTTGTCCAGTGTACTAGAGTTATTACTGAGTCCTGTGAATAGGCTTTGATGCGCTAAGACTAAGGCTGACTCTTGTTGTTGCAATTAGGAAAGTAAGAGAAGTACGGGCATAAATCGAATCATAGGCATGAGCTAGCCTAATATGAGAATGGAAAGTGGATCTATTGCAGAAGAAGAATTCTTGTTACCCGCATAGGAAAGTACTAAACTAGATTCTTGTACCCCCTTTTCCAACTTATTCTTGATCTGTATCTGTCTTTGCGACTCGAGAATCTGAATAAGCAGTGGGAGCTCCTACTCCTAATGCGAGGGTTGTCAGTTGGGAATAAATCTAGGAATTTTATAAGTGGTCGAGTGTTGGTGCTTACGCTCTAAGTCTTGTTCGGGGTCGGTAACACGTCGAGTAATCCTTCCACCCCTATTGTCACTTGGAGAATTGCCAGTTCCACAGTTCGATCAGAAGCCCCAGAAAGATAAATGGATCTCGTTGAATATTAGATATAGAATTCTTATAGGTAATCGGAGCAAGAAAGAGGATAACTGGAAGTTTATTCGATGGAGTATTGAGGAGCCATAAGACAAGAGAGTATAAGAATAAGAATAGTAATAGTAAGTAATAGAATAGTAAGTATAAGTATAAGACAAGAAATAGGGTATTAGAAGAGGGCCAGAATACAGAACTTGCTAGCGCATCTAGTAGAACACAAAACTAGAGCAAGAGAGGGCAGGGGTCTCATAGATATATATGGGTAACCAACTGATAGATATTGGTATCCAACCCTAGTTCAACTAAAAACAGATAAGGAGAAGGAATAAAAAGCGACGGAATAGAGCGCATAGAAAGAAGAATTTCACTCCCCTTTCGCCCACCTAGTTTATAGTGTGTCTAGTCCCGCTGTAGCTCAAAGTAGTGGAGTGAGGGATGCGCCTATGAGTTATTAGACTGAATCCGCAGTTCGAGCAATAAGTGGTAGAGTTGACCGCTCGATAGATGAATTTCATGGTTAACTTGGCACAAGTGAAAGTCCTGTTTACTGCGTTAGTGAGCGAGCTGGCTAGGTTAGGAATAGGCAGTGAAGTGAAGGGTACTACCTAACATAATGAGTCAAACGACTTTCTTTGTTCCTTAGCGCCCCAATAGATAAATAATAGGGTTAAGCCGAGGATGGATCAGGTCAAAATAGGTTCCTTCCATCTGTAGTGAAGTACTCTCATCCTATATAAAGAGAAAGCCTAGTAATGGGCTCTCAGACCCATACGATTTCTACTCGAGTCTCGCTCTAATCGGATTCTCCCGGAGAACTCTTTCTCTCTCAACCCGAATGACCCTGGCCAGGGATTTGTTTGAGCAAGAACACATAGGATATTCCTCTCATGACGCCGAGAGTGGATGATCCTCTATTGACACTCAATAGCCCTCGTTAGGTCGACTACCACTCCCAATGACCAGCTGTATTAGATCTAGGGACAGCCAAACCTATAAGTATGGTATCAAAGAGTGGAGCACTCATACAGTACATCCTTGGTGTCTCAAGTCTAAGGACCAGATACACCACTAGGACTACGGAATCGCTGTCTGACAATAAGGCATTATCAACCATCCAGCATTCCGTAAGCGGATCAATCAGTGAACTCATTCTCCAATGAGCACCTGTACTGTATCCCTAGTGTCCCTACACGAGCAGCTATGAGACCAGCTGCATCCATCATATGGACGGATATACAGCACACCAGTCTATCCGGTTATCACGATATCCTTCTCGAGTAACCTATGACCGGAATTATTTAGGATATGTGTTTAAAGGTGAATCGATCTCATTATCGTGATCTCATCACGATCCGATTCCCATTGCACAAATCCAAGGACATCACAATATATATATATGCACATATGCAATTGTTATAAAGTGATATACGTCAAAATATAATAAGCAAAAAGATTATGTATCAAGTCACACGTGCCATCACTCACGTGATTGGCTTGTTGGGCACCTATGACTAGCAATCTCCCACTTGACCTAAAGCCAATCACTTATATGTCTGATCCCCATCAGACTCCTGTGATGCTCATAGACAATATGAGACAATGGCTTTGTTAGTGGATCTGCAATGTTATCTTCGGATGGAACTCTTTCCACTACTACATCTCCTCGGGTTACGATCTCTCTGATAAGTTGGAACCTCCTCAGAACACTTCTGATGAGACCCGGGTTCCCTTATTTGAGTAATCGCCCCATAGTTGTCGCAATATAAGGAAGTCGGCTCCTCGTTACTCGGCACGACTCCCAAATCTGTGATGAACTTCTTCATCCAAACTCCCTCCTTTGTTGCATCTAATGCAGCAATGTACTCCGCCTCTGTGGTCGAGTCAACAGTGATATCTTGCTTGGAACTCTTCCAGCACACTGCTCCTCGATTCAAGGTGTACACATACCCTGAATTCGACTTGCTATCATCGACATCAGACGGAAAACTTAAGTCTGTGTAGCCTTCAACCTTAAGGCTATTACCTCCATATACTAGTAAAAGATCCTTAGTCCTTCTCAAGTACTTAAGGATACACTTTACTGCTTTTCAGTGCTCCAAGCCTGGATCCGCCTGATACCTGCTCGTGACACTCAGAGCATGCGTTATATCAGGCCTAGTACATAGCATGGCATACATGATATACCATATTGCTGAGGCATAAGGTATCATATCCATGTTCGCCCTTTCTTAGAATTTTCAATGCCAAACATTTTGACAATGGTTTCTATGTACCTGGACTGGGACAAGCCAAGCATCCTCTTAGATCTATCTCTATAGATTCTAATCCCCAAGATATAGGATACTTCCCCTAAGTCCTTTATGGAGAAGTGTCTAGATAACCAAGTCTTTACAGTGGATAGCATTCCTACGTCATTCCCAATGATGAGGATATCATCCACATATAACACCAAAAAGGTGATCGCGCTCCCACTTACCTTCCTGTACACACAAGGCTCATCTTCGTTCTTAACGAAGTCATAAGATCTGATTGACTCATCAAATCTTATGTTCCAACTTCGGGAAGCTTGCTTTAGTCCATAAATGGATCTAAGCAACCTACACACCTTATTTGGGCAGTTCTTGGACACGAATCCCTCAGGTTGCATCATATACACCTCCTCCTCGAGGTTCCCATTGAGGAATGTGGTTTTTACATCCATCTGCCAGATCTCATAATCATAGTGTGCTGTAATAGCCAATAGAATTCTGATGGATTTTAGCATTGCTATGGGTGAGAAGGTTTCGTCGTAGTCAACACCTTGCCTTTGACGATACCCTTTAGCCACTAGCCTTGTTTTATAGGTCTCTACCTTTCCATCTACTCCGATCTTTTTCTTAAAGATCCATTTGCAACCGATGGGTACAATACCTTCGGGCGCATCAACTAGGTTCCAAACCTTATTGGAGTACATAGAATCCATCTCAGAATTCATGGCTTCTTGCCACTTCCCGGAGTCTATACTCATAATAGCCTCCTCGTAGGTCTGAGGATCAATATCCTTAGCATCCTCTCCTCTAATATGTCCCACATATCTCTCAGGAGGATGAGATACTCTATCAGACCTGCGTAAAGTTGAAACTTGTGTATTAGGTACCTAAACAGACTCGGGCTGTAGAGTGGTGCTTGAGCTTGGTTCTCTAACTTCGCTCAACTCTATCATTCTCCCACTGTCTCCGCCAAGAATGTGTTCCTTCTCAAGGAACACTGCTCTCTTAGCTACAAAGACCTTTTGGTCCTCGAGATGATAGAAGTAATACCCACAAGTTTCCTTGGGGTATCCCACAAATATGCATCGCTCTGTCCTTGATTCTAACTTATCGGGGTTGTGTCTTTTAACGTGGGCTGGGCAGCCCCAAATCTTAACAACCTTAAGATCAGGCTTCTTCCCTTTCCATATCTCATATGGCGTAGACACTACCGACTTAGTTGGAACTCTGTTCAGTAGGTAAGTTGTGGTCTCTAGGGCATATCCCTAGAAGTAGGTCAGCGAAACTCATCATGGACCGTACCATATCTAATAACGTACGATTTCTCCTTTCAAAGACACCATTGAGCTGAGGTGTGTAAGGAGGTGTCCATTGGGATAATATCCCATGGTTCTTGAGGAACTGAGTAAACTCTGTACTTAAGTACTCACCTCCTCGATCTGATCGAAGAATTTTGATACTCTTTCCAGTCTGGTTCTCCACCTCATTTTTATACTCTCTGAATTTCTCAAAGGCCTCGGACTTGTACTTCATTAAGTACACATATCCATACCTTGAGAAATCATCAGTAAATGTAATGAAGTAGGAGTAACCTCCAATGGCATGAGTTGAGATGGGTCCACATACATCACTTATGTATGAGTTCCAACAACTCAGTGGCTCTCTCTCCAGTTCCACTAAATGGAGAGTTGGTCAATTTTCCACGAATGCAAGGCTCATAAGTTGCATAAGACATATAGTCGAATGGATCTAGATATCCATTATTTAGCAACTTTTGAATCCTTCTTTCATGGATGTGACCTAGCCTACAATGCCACAGGTATGCACTGTTCACCTCATCTCGTTTCCTCTTAGACACTTACATTCATGATATGTGGAGTAGTGTCTTGCATAAACAAACCTTTATGCAATATTCCTCTCGTCAATCTCCCCTCGGCTTTGCTAGAATTTACAATAAATTGTAGATGTGATAAGCAATATTTGTATCCAGTACCAATGCATTATCACAAAAATCTGACAATTGGAGATTGATCATGAATATACCTGAAGCTTCTCCAAGCTTCTATTTCGCCCTTTCTACAAGGTACTCTTTGTAGTTCCTCTTCCAGTGCCCATCTTTACCACAGTGGAAGCACTGGCCTTTGTCCTTTGTTAGGTCTTTCTTAGCAACCTTTGCTTTACCTTGTTTGCCCTTGCCCTTTCCCTTCTTAAGGGACCTTTCTGCTTTCCTTTTCTTTCTGGTCTCACCAGTGTAGAGAACTGGCTTCTCTTTCTTAATAGTACTCTCTGCCTCCCTCAACATATTGAGGAGCTCTGAGAGAGTCAACTCAAGCTTGTTCATATTATAATTCATTATGAACTGTGAAAAGGAATCTGGTAGGGACTGAAGCACAATGTCCACACACAAGTTATCCTCTAGGACCATTCCTAGACCTGTGAGTTTCTCTATCCACTCAATCATCTTTAGGACATGGTTCTGAACCGGTGTCCCCTCAGTCATCCTAGCACGGAAAAGGCTCTTGGATATCTCATATCGTTGAGTCATTCCCTGTTCCTCAAACAATTTGCGGACATGTAGGAGAATGGATCTGGCATCCATCTTTTCATGTTGTCTCTGTAACTCTGGAGTCATAGAGCCCAACATATAGCACTGAGCAAGAGTGGAGTCATCAATGTACTTCACGTAGCGAGCGATCTCATCCTCGTTTGCCCATTCTTCGGGCGTAGGCATCACTGTATCAAGGACGTACACGATTTTCTCGGCTGTGAGAACAATTCTCAAGTTACGAAGCCAATCTGTATAATTTGGACCAGTGAGGCGGTTGACATCAAGTATGCCACGTAAGGGATTTGAAAGCGACATTTTCTGAAAATAAAAATGTAGCAGAAATGAATAACATGCAGATATTGCAAGAAATAAACTATCAAGATATGGACTTCTATCTTAATATGCTCCCACTATTTTACTATCGAGTCACGTAACACCCTCAGCACATAAAACGGAAGTCTCCAGCAGACTTCTAGTGGGGATCAGGATCCAATCAGCGTCTTAGTGTAACCTCGAGGGACTCGACCAATCACACTAAGCCTAAAAGGTAGGCAACTCTTGCCGATCACAACTCCTTGTGATTCCCGTTCTGTTCGGCCTCCGAATCACCATGGCCTCGAGGGACTCGACCAACCATGATGCTCGGTTAAGTCAACACCTTCGTTACAAGATGAGTCTGATTTGATGATATACCCTCGAGGGACTCGACCAAGCATACCATGCCCTTAGGTCACCGGTGACATCTCTATGTTATAAGCAAGATAGCGAATCGCGATATAGGTGAGTCTCGAGGGACTCGACCAACTCAACCTACACCGGGAATCGGTTCCTACTCATAACGATGGAAGGCCACGTGGGTCAATCTAATTGCCTCACGTTTACCGACTTAATATTATCGAGAGATGTTTCTATGATTTGGTCTCCTAATATGACATGTCACACATATACATATTTAATATATATCTACATCGCATGCAAATATATATACATATCTAGTATGTGTATAAGCAATCACACCAGATGATCATGGACCACAACCTAATATGATTAGGCCCGAGCCAGTAGGCCTAATCACTCACATCAAGATCTATGTGTGCAACGGTGCATCTCCATGCCCTGTGATCGTCCATCTCGTCCTCGTCGGTTCCGTCGACATTTTGATGCATCTCCATGCATCACGATCGTCCGTCTCGTGGGTCCCGCTATCGCATCCACGCTCCCGCTGCGCCTCCTCATGTGATTACAACTTAATCATAGGCACGCAGGCCCTACAATATCGAGAAATATAATGGAGGTTTGCAGACCTCAATAATAATAATCACAAGTACACACATCACACGGTCCATGATCATCCGTCCACACATCATACATCACATGTATAAATAATCATCATCATGTAGGACTACTAGATAATAATAAAAAATAATAATCAACTACACCTTTTAATTAATTAATATTTTTCTGAAATCAGGGACATGTAGGGAATTTCTCAATTCCTAAGGGTATTTTCGTAATTTGGACAAAAGACAGAAACTGGAATTTCTCAAATTCCGAGGGGCAAAACTGTCTTTTGCTCAGAAAACCCTAATACCCTTTCCCCTTTTCGCTGCTGCCGCCGCCGCCACCCTGCCGGCGGCGGCCTGTGCGGCGGGGCGAGGGCACTGCCCTCGCCTGCAGGCGGCACGCCCGCTGGCGGCGATGCCGCTACGGGTGGGCGCCCCCTTCGGGCGCCGCTTCCTTTCGGCGGCAGGCGCCGCTGACCTGGGCGCCTCTGCCCGTGGGTTGCCAGCCCCGCCGGCAGCAAGCCTGCTGCAAGCAGGCTGCCGGCCGGCTGCTGCAGACGCAGCCCCTGCGCTGCCCGCCTTCGGCTGCGCTGCACGCACGCAGATCGAGGGCAGCAACTGTTGCTGCCCTTCCTCGCTTTTGCGTCAACGATTTTGACGTCAAAATTCTTCCTAAACACAACACACGCAGTTCAAAACCAATCATTCGCACGAACAACCTGGCTCTGATACCACTGTTGGGAAATCATTGGGGGCGACATCATATGCGCAGCGGAAGAACAAGAAAACAAATATCCCTGATTCCCAAAAAGATGTTCGTCATCGTGCAAAGATTGGTGCGTAAAAAATCCGCAAAACACAAAACTGCGTATAAAGATTGTGTTACCTAGGGAGATCGTATATCCCTGTTTCCTTGCAGATCCTTAGGAGAGGGTGAAGGAGGTCAAGCGTCCTCCTCTCTAGCGGTGATCCACACAGCAGGGTTGTGACGACGCTCCTCAAAACTCCAGGCCTACTCTGAGGTGGAGAGGGAGAGGAGAATAGGAAAGACAAGCAAAGACTCCAGCCTATGAGGCTGTGAATCCTGTTAGGATCGGAGCGGCACTAAGAGGGGGGGGGTGAATTAGTGCAGCGGATTAAAACTTTGATTTTAACAAGATCTTTCGTACGAAAAGAACGGAACTTGAAAAGTTTAACTTGAAAGCGTATTCTTAAAGTTGCGCAGCAAGGGTAATAAGGAACTAAAGCAGTAAGAAGATTTGCAGTAATGTAAATGACAATAATAAAATGCAAACCAGAGATTACGTCGATTTTTAGAGTGGTTCGGTCAAATGACCTACTCCACTTGTGATGCCCCTCTTCGATGAGGCTCCCACCTTCCACTAGCAAATCTCTTGAAATGGAAGGGTAAACACCCCTCTTACAACCTTTTACCAGCAGTTCAACCTCTTACAAATTTTCAATAAGAAAGAAGGAGGAGAACTCTCTAGCAAATTGAAAACAAGACTTTCTAAGACTTTCTAAGACTTTTCTCTCAATTAAAATACTTCTCAAAAGTTGTTATCTCAGCTGAGATTTGAGGGGTATTTATAGGCCTCAAGAGGATTCAAATTTGGGCTCCAAAATTTGAATTCTCTTAGGGTTCCCGGTGCTGGAGGTGCCACCGCCCAGCCAAGCGGTGCCACCGCCCAGCGCTCGGGTGCTGGACGGTGCAACCGCCTAGCCAAGGAGGTGTCACCGCCCAGCCAGGCGGTGCCACCGCCTGGCTCTCCGATTCATTGGTTTGGCTTAATTTTAGCCCAAACCAAATCTGACTTTGGGCCCAGTTGGCCCCTAACCAAGATATAGGATTATCTCTTAATCCTAATCCTAATTACAGGTGAACTACATAACACAAAAAAAACATCCTAAGCAAGTTTTTTAACTGCAAACGTCGAGTCTTGTTCCGGCGAGCTTTCCGACGAACTTCTTCCGACGGACTCCCTGCAAGCTCCCAATCTTTGTGATGACTTTAACGAGTAGCCGAGCTTTCTCGGTGATCTCCGCGAGCCTCCGACGATTTCTTCAGCGAACTTCCGACACGTTCCCGATTTCTTCTCGGTTGGTTCCGGCAGCATCTCCGATGATTCTTCGGTCTCTTAAATGTCCATCGAGCTCGACTCCGGTATCCTTGCTTTATGTTTTCTGGTTATCGTAGTTAATCCTGCATACTTAACTCAATAATATGGATTAGATCAATTAACCCACCAATTGATTATATCATCAAAATCCGAGATTCAACAATCTCCCCCTTTTTGATGATGACAATCAATTGATGACGGAGTTAAACATAACTCCCCCTATCTATATGCCATATTATGAGAAGATAAAAAACACTTGAATTCCATCCCATTGGATTCAAGCATAACCCGATAAGTTCTAATCGTAGAACTTATCGTTATCCTCATTACATAATAGTAAGTACGAAACTTCGATGAAAATCATAAGTTAAATGATAAGGGACGAATTTTGCTACGATAGAAGATAAAGATTTTCAATATAAATTTCATGATATCAATCTTGTGATTTTTTCAAGAATTTGCAAGGCATATAAGACATTCATATCACACAAGTTTTTGGAATTCATATTAGTCATGCTATCGTTATGGTGTAAGTCATCACTTAGTCATCACTTAGTCATCACTTCTCCCCCTTTGTCATCAACAAAAAGAGACAAGCCAGCTAATTGATGATCATAGAAAAAGGTTTAGCATTTATCAAAGTTCATCATTCAAATTTGCCAGAAATAGTTTATCCAAAAGCCATCATCATTTATGCAGATTAAAACAGTAGTTATCTAAAAGGAAAGATCAGTTATCGTTCAATCGATGACAAACTTGAACTTGTTGTTAAAAGCAAACAGAACAGAATAAAAAGATACATCAATTTAATCCTTAGGAGGTAATCCACAATGCTGATACATGATATCTATTTTTTCATTCATCTGTCGTAGTATCTTCAAAATTTCAACTTGTTGATTCTGAATTTGTTCTTGCTGTGATTTGATCTGAGATAGCTCTGCCATAATGATATCTTCAGAGGAGGAAACAGGAGCTGAAGGTGCTGTGCCAAAGGGACTAGGAGGAGGAGATTCATTTCCCATAAGAATTGGTGTTTCGGGTTGTTCTATTGGTGGAGGAATTGGATCCGTCCTTCTAGGCTGCCTAACCCATATGCCATTGCTAAAAGTGCACATAAGTCTTTTCAGCAGGTTTTTATTTATTATGTTATATCGATCATTTTGAATAGATTCTTCATCGGGTGGAATGCAAATGTCATAGGCATGAAGAATTCTAGTGATTAACCTCCCATATGAAAATATAGTATCTTTAGTCATAATATACTGCATGTGTTGGCGAATTAAGTACCCAAAACAATTATGCTGACCGGTCATAATCCAATACATGGTCCCTATCTCTATTTGACTTATTTCGTCAAGATGAAATTGTTTGGGAAATATGATGCTTGTGATAATGTGATGAAGAATTTTAGAGTTGAAAGGCAGTAAGTGTTCACAGCTCTTGGGTAGGAAGTCAAGGTTTGGATTTGCAAAAATTATTTTCACGACTTTGGTATAGGTTGCTCCTATTGTTTTGACGTCCCATTTACCTTTAAAATAGCATCCGCTATGTTTTTCAGTTATGCCAATTAGCTCACAAATGGTGCTGTCAAATATTCTAATGGGGGTTCCTAGAAGGTAAGTGCTTAGGCTATCGTTGTCCTCATATAGGTTGGCATAGAACAATCTAACTAATCGCGGATAGATTGGTTCATCTATTTGTAGTAGAGGTAGAGCTTCTAGGTGTGCAAACCACCTAATGGGTTCTAAGTCCTCTAGTTCATCCAAATCAACGTATTTTCCCTTATGGACACATCGTGTTTCAAATTTTGGAAAGCTAAGGGCTACCTCTTTTGATCTAAAAAGATCATGGTTAAATGAATCTCCTTCAATCCTTTTTCCTTTTGATCTCTTAGGAGCCATAATCTAGACAAGATGATGATGAAATTGTGAAAAATAAGCAAGGAAAAGAGGAAAGAAAAGAGGAAATGAAATACCAAAAAGAGGGATTTCAAATGTTACCTTATGGAGATTATGTTGAGAGATGGAAAGCTTGGACCACCAAGAATCCTTCTCCAATGCTTCTAAGAGTTAGAATGAGGGTTAGAGGGAATGGGAGAGGGTTTTGAGAGTGTTTTTTCAGGTTGGGGGCGGTGTCACCACCGGCCCTAACCCCTCGGGTTAATAGGGGTCGCTCGGTCGGTGTCACCGCCTGGTGCCCGAGCGCCATGTGGTGCAACCGCCAGATCTGGCGGTGCCACCGCTGGCATCCCGCGGAGAAAAAATTTTTTTTCTTCCTCCCTTTTGTTTAGCTTTTCCCTCAAGATCATAAGTTATACTTTAATGGGTCATTTTGAATTGAAGAAGAAGGAAGAAATCAAATCCATAAAAGAAAGGAAAAGGACGAGTCATTTTTCGTGAAGCTCATTTTAGGGACAGTTTAACATGCCTAATTCCCTTCTAATGAATTCAAATTGATCTTCGTTCAAAGCTTTTGTAAATATATCTGCTAATTGATGCTTTGTGTCAATGAATTCTAGAACAACATCATTGTTAAGGACATGATCGCGTATGAAATGATGCCTAACGTCGATGTGCTTAGTTCTAGAGTGCAGAATTGGATTTTTAGTAAGACATTTGGCACTAGTATTATCACATTTTATGGGAATGTTTTTAAAGTGAATTCCATAGTCTTCTAATGTATTTTTCATCCAAATGACTTGTGCACAACATGCACTTGCAGCAATGTATTCGGCTTCCGCCGTAGATAGTGCAACTGAATTTTGTTTCTTGGAAGTCTAAGAAACAAGTGCATGTCCTAAAAATTGGCATGTTCCGGATGTACTTTTTCTATCGATCCTACATCCGCCAAAATCGGCGTCTGCATAAGCTATTAGATCAAATTTTTTAGATTTTGGATACCAAAATCCTAAATTTGGAGTTCCTTTAAGATACCTAAATATTCTTTTAACACTCTTAAGATGAGATAATTTAGGATTAGATTGAAACCTAGCGTAAAGTCCTACACTAAACATAATATCTGGTCTAGTCGCGGTGAGGTAGAGTAGACTACCTATCATTCCCCTATATATTTTTTGATCGAAATTTTCACTATTTTCATCCATATCTAACTTAGTCGCAGTGCTCATAGGGGTGTTTATTGCTTTTGAATTATCCATGTTAAATCATTTTAACAATTCTATTGTATATTTGGATTGGTTAAGAAATATACCATCACTAAGTTGTTTGATTTGTAATCCTAAAAAGAAAGTTAATTCACCCATTAAACTCATTTCAAATTCATGACTCATACATTTGGCAAATGATTCACATAGTGATTCATCCGAAGAGCCAAAAATAATATCATCAACATAAATTTGCACAATAAGAAAATTATTTTCAAAATGTTTAATAAACAATGTAATATCAACCTTGACTTTGGTAAAATTATTTAAAATAAGAAAGGAACTAAGCCTTTCATACCAAGCTCTAGGAGCTTGTTTCAAGCCATAGAGAGCTTTAGTCAATTTGAATACATGATTAGGAAGTAGAGAATTTTCAAATCCGGGAGGTTGTTCGACATATACTTCTTCGGAAATAAAACCATTCAAGAAAGCACTTTTGACATCCATTTGAAATAGTTTAAAATTATTACTACTAGCATAGGCAAGGAGCATCCTTATGGCTTCTAATCGAGCCACGGGAGCGAAGGTTTCTTCGTAATCGATACCTTCTTCTTGGTTGAAACCTTTGGCCACTAATCTAGCCTTGTTTCTAACCACGATACCATTTTCATCTTGCTTGTTTCTAAAGACCCACTTAGTACCTATGACTAAGTGGTCACTTGGTCTAGGAACAAGCTTCCATACCTCATTCCTCTCAAATTGGTTCAATTCTCCTTGCATTGCAATGACCCAAAAATCATCTTTTAAGGCTTCGTCAATGCATTTAGGTTCAATTTGAGAAAGGAAAGCGGCGTTAGCACAAAAATTCTTGAAAGAAGAACGAGTTTGAACCCCTTTTGTTGTATCTCCTATAATTAGTTCCTTTGGATGAGCATCTACATACTTCCATTCTTTGGGTAAAGAAATTTCGGAAGAAGATGCATTCAAATGGCTATTTTGAGGAGGGGGTTCGTTTAAATTCAGATTATCAAAACCAAGATCATCATCAAAATCATTTTTCTTTGAATTAGAAATTTCATTAAAAACTACATGAATAGACTCTTATATTACTAAGGTCCTTTTGTTAAAGACATGAAAAATGCCTTCATCGGATTTAGCATCAAATTTACCTAGGGCATCCTTTTCATTTAAAATGAAGCATTTACAACCAAAAACTTTAAAATAAGAAATATTTGGTTTTTTGTTATTCCATAATTCATAGGGAGTTTTTGATAGAGATGGTCTTATTAGGACCCTATTCATGATGTAACAAGCCGTATTTACGGCTTCGGCCCAAAAATATTTGGGTAAACTATGTTCATTTAACATAGTTCTTGCCATTTCTTGTAGGTTTCTATTTTTCCTTTCAACTACTCCATTTTGTTGAGGATTTCTTGGAGTTGAGAAGTTGTGATTGTACCCATTAACTTCGCAAAAATTTTGAAAGTCACGGTTTTGGAATTCACCACCGTGATCACTCCGAATTGATGAAATAATGAAGCCTTTTTCGTTTTGAGTGAGTTTACAAAATTTAGAGAAACACTTGAAGCAATCACTTTTGTGAGCTAAGAAATAGGTCCAAGTGTATCTAGAGTAGTCATCCACAATCACGAAAGCATATTTGCTTCCACCTAGACTTGTTGTATCAATTGGTCCAAATAAGTCCAAATGGATCAATTGTAATGGTCTAGTGGTGCTAATTTGATTTTTTGGTTTGAAGCTTGTTTTTATTTGTTTGCCTAGTTGACATGCATCGCATACCTTATCCTTAATAAACTTCATATTCGGAATCCCTCGTACTAATTCTTGAGATGAGATTTTCGATATTGTTTTCATGCTTGCATGACCTAATCTCCTATGCCAAAGCCAAGCATCATCATTTACGGCGGAGAAACACATTTCATTACTTAGTTCATCAAGATTGATGGTATAGACATTATTTTGTTTTAAAGCAATCATAGTCATGTTATGATTTGGTTTTTCAATAATGCACATATTTGATTCAAATCTAACGATATAACCTTTATCGCATAGTTGACTAATACTCAAGAGATTATGTTTTAATCCATCAACTAGTAAAACATCATCAACGGAAAAACTAAATTTGTTACCAATAGTTCCCTTGCCAATGATTTTGCCTTTGTTGTTGTCTCCGAAGGTGACGTACCCTTCTTCATTGCTAGTGAGCATAGAGAAATGAGATGGATCTCCAGTCATATGTCTTGAGCATCCACTATCGAGATACCATCTCTTACTCATAGCTTGTGGGTTTGTCTACAAAAGAGGATTATTTTTTGGTACCCATTTGATTTTGGGTGCCTCAAAAATTGATCCACTAACCTTGTTATTTATTTTTGAATCCTTTATAGTTCCTTTAGGAACCCATATTAATTTTTGTGAACTAATTTTCCTAAATGGACATTTGTAGGCAATATGTCCGGATTTGCAACAGAAGTTGCATTTCATATAAGAGGAAACATGTAATGTAGGTCCTTTTATGAAAGTGGTAGGATTTTGATGTAATCCTTTTACAAATCCAATTCCATTTCTATTTGCGATGTGACCCTACGCAAGGATCATATCTAATCCTTTGCTACCAACCTTAAACTTGTTTAAGGTTTCCTTAAGAAGAAAATTTTCATTTTTTATTGCTTCTAAATGCTCACACTTAGAACATGGAGGAGTTTGAAGACTATCAAACTTATCTTGTAGCAAAGCATGCTCTTTCTTTAAGATACTTAACTTCTTGCTAACAGTTCTACATTCATCAAATAATTCATGAAAAGCGATAGAGAGTTATTCAAAAGATAAATCTTCATTAAATAAATCACATACCTCTTCTCCTAAAGCCATTAGCGCGTAATGACCAACTTGCTCGGTGTTGGACTCCTCTTCTTCGGACGCGCTTGAATCATCCTATGTTGCCTTAAGCGCCTTCTTCTTTGATATCCTCTTTTTGGCTTGAGGACAATCGTTCTTGTAGTGTCCCGGTTTTTTGCATTCATAGCAAATCACTTGGTCCTTCTTTTGTTCAAATTTATTTTTTATATTATTTTTAAATTTATTTTTTCTTAAATATTTTTTAAATTTTTGAGTCAAAAGTGCAATGTCATTGTCACTATCCTCATCACTTGATGTTCTTTTCAAGTGGTCTTCTTGTGATTTGAGTGCCATATCCTTCCTGTTCTTTGGAAGGGGGTTCTCGAGCTCGTCATGAGCTTGACATGTCATTTCGTAGGTCATTAGAGACCCAATGAGTTCTTCAAGAGGGAATGCTTTAAGGTCTTTGGCCTATTGAATGGCCGTAACTTTTGGATCCCAACTTTGAGGGAGGGATCTTAAGATTTTAGTTACTAGTTCAAAGTTAGTAAAATCTTTACCAAGAGCTTTGAGTCCATTGATGACATCCGTAAACCGGGTGTACATGTCTCCGATGGACTCACTTGGTTTCATTCGGAAAAGTTCGTAAGAGTGCACAAGAATGTTGATTTTGGACTCTTTCACTCGGCTAGTGCCTTCATGAGTGACCTCAAGAGTTCTCCAAATATCAAAAGCCGAATCACACATTAAAACACGATTAAATTCGTTTTTGTCTAATGCACAAAACAAGGCATTCATAGCCTTTGCATTTAAAGCAAAAACCTTCTTCTCCGATTCATTCCATTCGCTCATCGGAAGAGAAGATTTTTGAAATCCATTCTCAACAATAGACCAAAGCTCAAAGTCCATAGAAATGAGGAAGATCCTCATGCGAGTCTTCCAATATGTGTAATCTGACCCATTAAACAAAGGTGGTCGTGCAATAGAGTGGCCCTCTTGCATGCCGGAGTAAGCCATCTCTCTTGGGTATTAAACCAAATATGAGAGATAACCTCGCTCTGATACCACTTGTTAGGATCGGAGCGGCACTAAGAGGGGGGGGGTGAATTAGTGCAACGGATTAAAACTTCGATTTTAACAAGATCTTTCGTACGAAAAGAACGGAACTTGAAAAGTTTAACTTGAAAGCGTATTCTTAAAGTTGCGCAGCAAGGGTAATAAGGAACTAAAGCAGTAAGAAGATTTGCAGTAATGTAAATGACAATAATAAAATGCAAACCAGAGATTACACCGATTTTTAGAGTGGTTCTGTCAAATGACCTACTCCACTTGCGATGCCCCTCTTCGATGAGGCTCCCACCTTCCACTAGCAAATCTCTTGAAATGGAAGGGTAAACACCCCTCTTACAACCTTTTACAAGCAATTCAACCTCTTACAAATTTTCAATAAGAAAGAAGGAGGAGAACTCTCTAGCAAATTGAAAACAAGACTTACTAAGACTTTCTAAGACTTTTCTCTCAATCAAAATGCTTCTCAAAAGTTGTTATCTCAGCTGAGATTTGAGGGGTATTTATAGGCCTCAAGAGGATTCAAATTTGGGCTCCAAAATTTGAATTCTCTTAGGGTTCCCGGTGCTGGAGGTGCCACCGCCCAGCGCTCGGGTGCTGGACGGTGCAACCGCCCAGCCAAGGAGGTGTCACCGCCCAGCCAGGCGGTGCCACCGCCTGGCTCTCCGATTCATTGATTTGGCTTAATTTTAGCCCAAACCAAATCTGACTTTGGGCCCAGTTGGCCCCTAACCAGGATATAGGATTATCTTTTAATCCTAATCCTAATTATAGGTGAACTACATAACACAAAAAAAACATCCTAAGCAAGTTTTTTTAACCGCGAACGTCGAGTCTTGTTCCGGCGAGCTTTCCAACGAACTTCTTCCGACGGACTCCCTGCAAGCTCCCAATCTTTGTGATGACTTTAACGAGTAGCCGAGCCTTCTCGGTGATCTCCGCGAGCCTCCGACGATTTCTTCGGCGAACTTCCAACACGTTCCCGATTTCTTCTCGGTTGGTTCCGGCAGCATCTCCGATGATTCTTCGGTCTCTTAAACGTCCATCGAGCTCGACTCCGGTATCCTTGCTTTATGTTTTCTGGTTATCGTAGTTAATCTTGCACACTTAACTCAATAATATGGATTAGTTCAATTAACCCACCAATTGATTATATCATCAAAATCCGAGATTCAACAAATCCCTCCTATTTATAGAGATCCCGTGTCAAACCCTAATGGGTCCACTTCCCTAATGGGTATTGGATCTGCATCCAATAAGACAAGGGTTCCATCGGATATCTCATATCCGAACCTCTACTCATCGCAATGCCTACCATATGTGTGTGACCCTCTAGGCCCAATATCGAGCTGGCCGTGAGTCATACCTGTCAGAACTCCTTCTAACTGAGTGAATAATTATCTCTGTAATAATTCACTTGACTCATCGACTACGGACGTGCTAGGCTACTACGCCGTAGTCCCCAGACGATATAGGGGAATCCAATCCATTGGACCTGTTTGTCCTCAGTTACCATGTACCTATAGTCCCTCATCCATCTAATATCACAGAGACCGTATATCGAGCATGGTGCTGTCAGACCCATACGGTTTCTACTCGAGTCTCGCTCTAATCGGATTCTCCTGGAGAACTGTTTCTCTCTCAACCCGAATGACCCTGGCTAGGGATTTGTCTGAGCAAGAACACATAGGATATTCCTCTCATGACGCCGAGAGTGGATGATCCTCTATTGACACTCAATAGCCCTCGTAAGGTCGACTACCACTCCCAATGACCAGCTGTACTAGATCTGGGGACAGCCAAACCTATAAGTCTGGTATCAAAGAGTGGAGCACTCATACAGGACATCCTTGGTGTCTCAAGTCTAAGGACCAGATACACCACTAGGACTACGGAATCGCTTTCTGACAATAAGGCATCATCAACCATCCAGCATTCCGTAAGCGGATCAATCAGTGAACTCATTCTCCAATGAGCACCTGTACTGTATCCCTAGTGTCCCTACACGAGCAGCTATGAGACCAGCTGCATCCATCATATGGATGGGTATACAGCACACCAGTCTATCCGGTTATCACGATGTCCTTCTCGAGTAACCTATGACCGGGATTATTTAGGATATGTGTTTAAATGTGAATCGATCTCATTATCGTGATCTCATCACGATCCGATTCCCATTGCACAAATCCAAGGACATCACAATATATATATGCACATATGCAATTATTATAAAGTGATATACGCCAAAATATAATAAGCAAAAAGGTTATGTATCAAGTCACACGTGCCATCACTCACGTGATTGGCTTGCTGGGCACCTATGACTAGCATCGTCGTCATGGCTGCCTTAAGTTTGTCGAAGGCAGCGAAGGCTCTGTCCGACCATTGGAAGACATATTTTTTTAGTAAGGAAGTAAGTGGTGCACTGATCTCTCCATAGTTTTTCACGAACTTGTAGTAGTAGCCTGTTAAACCCAGAAAGCCATGTAGCAATTTTATGTTCCACGGGGTCAGCCAGTTTTGCATTGCTCCAATTTTGAAGGGGTCTACTGTCACACCCCTAAAAATATCCATGATATTTAAATTTTTTTTTTTTTGTCTCAACTAACCCAGGATCCAAACACACGTTTGAGGTCACTAAGAAAACATTCAGATCAAATTTCACCTCTATAATCTATCAATTCATAACCCTGTGCAATTCATAAACATAGCATACCTCACTCGATAATTCATGCAATCTGAACTCAACTCACCAAATAAAAATCACAATATAAATCCACAAGTGGGGAAATCTATGCAGTCACCAGAATCATCGATTTACCATAAGTTCATATCATTACACAAATTTAATTTAACATTCCAAAATCCTATACACAAGGGATCCTTTATCTTACACAAAATCCACAGGTCCAGATTCATCGTCACATTTCATAATATGCAGAGTAACTTATACACAACTACATATATGCTAATAAAAGTTCTGCCCAACGTCTTCTAAACTCTCCACTGTCTCAGCCCATTCTTAACATTTAAGCAAGCGATACGCTATCCTGAAAAATTTATCAACAAATGGGGTGAGCATAAAGAGCTCAGCAAGTGACTAACATATCCATATCAAAATAGTACAATTTCCAAAGAGATGCAGTTTTCAAACACAAAGCAGAATATACGATTTCGTATACTTAATATCATTAGGAGCAGAAATCATAGTTGTCCTTTTTAATCATACATATTTGGTTCCTGACAGATGGGGCATAGAGTAATTGGAGCATATCAGAAACAAAGGAAACATATCGGAGCTTATCAATGGCATTTAAAATGTTCCAAATCACATCAACGACATATGGAACATTACGAAGCAAAATCAACAGTGAATGAAGCATTTCAGAGCATATCAAACTCATATGTCGTACAGAAGCTCAAACGTCGTCCTTGACGTTGCAATCATATCATAACTATCCAGAGCACGAACAGAAATAACTCACAAAAACTCTGGATGTCATATCAAACATATAGAGGGTGTAGTGGGATCTCAGTCAGAATGTGATTCATCCATTTCTGAATGACCACCTGACAAAAGTCTCCCACGTCTGGGAGCTCCATCCACCCACGTCTAGGTGAAGTCAAAGGGGCCGGCAGAGCATCGCAGGCTCTAAGCAATATCCCACAAAGCGGGACCCCACAAAGCGGGCAAATAAGCGCATACCAGAATATCCCTCAAAGCGGGACCCCACAAAGCGGGCAAATCAGCGCATACCCTTTACCATTTCTGGCAAAGGTCCAGACAATCCCACACACCAGAGTACAAGAAGGCAGTTTCAACAAAAAGTAGCATATAACGGAAGCACACGCGGAACAACCAAACGTACATGTGCCTTTTCAAAAGCAGTGTGATGCAAGGAACAAATCTCTCACAAAAGTATTCATTTTAGGAAAGAAATGAAAGCAAGAGTGTACAGGGATTCCAAGCAATTATAATCAGCTCAATTGCAATAAGAAGATTAGGCGAACTCAAGTATCCAAAGGAAATGGAACAGAATATGCGAAATCGACCAAAGCTCGATTTCGGACAGAATTCCAGTGGCACATCAAACAAATATTTCAGAATAACAATTATGCTCCAATACCCATAAGAAGGCTATGGTCGAATCATATATCAATCTATATTCGGATGGAACAGATTTCATATGAAACAGGGCTCCCAACACAGAGTTACCTCTGATTTGGTAACACAAGGTCAAAATCACAATCACTGTTTTACAGAATTTATAGGGTCGGATTCAACAGACGGTAGGGTGGGCAATTGAACTCCAAAATTTTCAAACTGTATGTCCAAAGAAATATTTTCAAATCTAGTTT
The DNA here is from genome assembly GCF_036884655.1 of Musa acuminata AAA Group. Taxonomy (NCBI): domain Eukaryota; kingdom Viridiplantae; phylum Streptophyta; class Magnoliopsida; order Zingiberales; family Musaceae; genus Musa; species Musa acuminata. The sequence continues at coordinate 15,326,578 of NC_088348.1, forward strand.
CAAATAAAATCAGTTTGGTACAAATCAGAATTCTCAACAGGGAGTTATAGATAACTTAGTATCGATAGGTCAGAAATCTTGAAGTCTGTTTTACAGCATCTATAGTCTCATTTGAAAGAAAAGTTTGGGTAAGTATTCGGTGTCCAAATTCTACAAAATCGGTGTCAAAAGAAAGACATAAGAGTCTAATTACAAAAAAAATAGTTCCTGCCTGAATTCACATTTTGTGCTAAAACTTATAGCCGAAACAGTGTATAGGGGTCAATATACCGAAAATATTTCAGAATCCATGGTTTTAAGTCCAAAGAGAGACATATCAGTTTCTAAATAGAAATCTTCCAATTTATTTTGAATCAACATAAAAACAGAGTCTAATACTTCTGTAGGATGGGGTTAGAACACTTGCCTTTGGAAATTTTGACCCGAAATGACAAGATTAAAGCAAGAACCCTAAAAGCCCCAATTTTCTTCCTCTTCTTCTTCTTCTTCTTCTTCTTCTTCTTTCTTTCTTTCTTTCTTTCCCTGATCACCCACGAGCTGCCTCCTCTGCTTCCTTAACAACGAAGGCAGAGAAGCTTAAGCGGTGGAATTTGTCATTTGGTGCATTTTGCAGTTTAGTCCTTGTTTTTATCATATTCACGATTAGGTCCTTAGGGTTTACATATAGGTCCTCAGATTCTTTCTTTTTTTTTTTTTTTTTTTTTTTTTTTAACAGATCTCCCAAATCTTAAAAATAAGTTACCTCTAATTCATACTCTATTTCTTTTGTCAATTAAAATAGATGCTTACATTATCACCAAAAATTATACGAACACTCGGAAATGAGGGGTGTTACACTCTCCCCCCCTTAAAAGAAAAATTTAGTCCTCTAAATTTATCGTACCTCTATTCGATGAAAAGACGAGGATACACCTTTTTCATTTCCTCTTCTAGCTCCCAAGTTGTCTCTTCTCCAGAATGATGTCTCCAATTTACTTGAACTAGTGGGACGACCCGATTCCTTAGGACTTTTTCTTTCTTATCAATAATCTGAATAGGCTCTTCCACATAGGATAGATCTTTATCGAACTCCACCAGCTCATACTTAATGATGTGAGAAGGGTCATACATATACTTTCTAATCATCGAGACATGAAATATATCATGGACATGGCTCAATGCTGGTGGTAAGGCAATCCTGTAAGCGACAGAACCAACCCTCTCAAGAACCTCAAAAGGTCCAATAAATCTTGGGCTTAACTTTCCTTTCTTCCCAAACCTTATAATGCCTTTGGAAGGGGAGACTTTTAAGAATACAAAATCTCCGATTTCAAACTCAATATCTCGTCTCCTATTATCGGCATAACTCTTTTGACGACTCTGAGCAGCTTTTAACCTTTTCCTTATAACTTGAATTTTCTCGGTAGTTTCTTGTACCTTGTCCGGTGCTAACAACTTTCTGTCCCCAACTTCCTCCCAACATATAGGTGTTATGCACTTTCGCCCATATAAAGCTTCATACGGAGCCATCTGAATACTTGAATGATAACTATTGTTATACGTGAACTCGACAAGTGAAATATCCTTATCCCATTCACCTTTCCAATCCATAACATAGGCTCTAAGCAAATCCTCAAGTGTTTGAATTGTTCTTTCTGACTGACCATCGGTCTGAGGATGATATGCAGTACTAAACTTAACTTTAGTGCCCATAGATTCCTGTAACCTTCTCCAGAATCTAGAGAGAAATCTGGAGTCTCTATCAGAGATGATCTCCTTTGGAATACCATGAAGTCTGACTATTTCATTAACATATAAATCTGCAAGTCTATCAAGCGAATAAGTCATATTAATCGGAAGGAAATGTGCAGATTTTGTTAACCTATCAATGATAACCCAAATAGCATCATGCTTCCTCGAGGTTCTGGGTAGTCCTGAAACAAAATCCATAGTAATACATTCCCATTTCCATTCCGGTATAACTAAAGGTTGCAGCAACCCTCCAGGTCTTTGGTGTTCTACTTTGATTTGCTGACACGTCAAACATTTTGAAACATACATTGCAATTTCCTTCTTCATGCCTTCCCACCAATAATAACTTTGAAGATCTCTATACATCTTAGTGCTCCCAGGGTGTAGGGCGTACTTTGAAGTATGACTTTCATTTAGGATTTGATTCTTGATATCTAGTTCATTTGGTACACATACTCTCTCCCCAAATCTCAATAGGCCATCCTTTGAAACTTGAAATTGTGGCTTCAATTCCTTTTCTACTTCACTCCTCAAGTAGATTAAGTGTGGATCTCGTAATTGTCCCTCCTTAATTTGTTGCATAAGATCAGACTGCATTTGAATGGAGGCCATCAAAATCATCGAGTCTTGCTCTTTCCTCAAAGCTTTCAAATCAAAATTTTCTTCTATTAGCTTCCATTGCTTCACGACCAGACTAGCCATAAAACTTGTAGATTTTCTACTAAGTGCATCAGCTACAACATTGGCCTTGCCCGGGTGATAACGGATGGCACAATCATAATCCTTCAGAAGTTCTATCCATCTTCGCTGCCTCATGTTCAACTCCTTCTGAGTGAAAATGTATTTTAAACTCTTGTGATCAGTGAAGATTTCAAACTGTCGACCATACAAATAATGTCTCCAAATCTTTAGAGCAAAAATGATTGCTGCTAATTCCAAATCATGAGTTGGATAATTCAATTCATAACCTTTAAGTTGCCTAGAAGCATAAGCAATTACTCTCCCTTCCTGCATCAAAACACATCCTAGCCCCTTTCTTGAAGCATCAGTATAAACTACAAATCCCTCACTACCACTTGGAATAGTGAGAATAGGGGCACTAGTCAATCTTCTTTTTAACTCTTGAAAGCTTTGCTCACAATCATCGCCCCATACAAATTTCATATTCTTCTTAGTGAGTTTGGTGAGAGGTTGAGCAATTCGAGAAAATCCCTCCACAAATCTCCTGTAATAACCTGCCATGCCCAAGAAACTTCTAACCTCTGTTACATTTGTTGGTACTTCCCATTCAACTACAGCTTCTATTTTCCTTGGATCAACAGATATACCCTTCCCTGAAATCACATGACCTAAGAAAGCAACTTCATTCAACCAAAATTCACATTTGCTGAACTTCGCATACAACTTCTTTTCTCTCAGTATGGACAACACATCTCTCAAGTGTTCCTCATGCTCCTGGTTACTCTTTGAATACACCAATATGTCATCAATAAATACAATTACACAGATATCCAAGAGCGGTTGAAATATCCTATTCATTAGTTCCATAAAAGCTGCAGGGGCATTTGTCAAACCAAACGGCATCACCAAGAATTCATAATGACCATATCGAGTTCTGAAAGCTGTTTTTGAAATATCCTCCTCCTTGATCTTTAACTGATAGTAACCTGACCTCAGGTCAATCTTAGAGAATACTTGTGCACCCTGCAGTTGATCAAACAAATCATCAATTCTAGGTATGGGGTATTTGTTTTTGATGGTCACCTGATTCAACTGTCTATAATCAATACAAAGCCTCAATGTTCCATCCTTCTTCTTCACTAATAGTACCGGAGCACCCCATGGGGACACACTGGGTCGTATGAAACCCTTATCTAATAATTCTTGTATTTGCTTCTTTAATTCTTCAAGCTCAAGTGGTGCCATTCTGTAGGGAGGCTTAGATATTGGGGCGGTACTGGGGACTAGATCAATAGCAAATTCACCCTCTCTATCTAGAGGTAAACCAGGCAAGTCGTCTGGAAATACATCAGGGAATTCTTTGACCACTGAAATTTCATCAAGGTGGGTTTCCTGATTTGAATGCTCCTTTACACACACCACATAACAAAAACAACCTTTCTGCATAAGATGATAAGCTTGAAGTGCGGATATTAAGCAAGGAGGCAAATCATGCTTAATGCCCTCAAAGAAAAATATAGGCTGATCTGGTATGCAGAAAGTAATTATTTTTTTGTAACAATCAATACTAGCGTGATGAGAAGATAACCAATCCATGCCGAGTATAATATCAAAGCCCTGGATCTCTAGGAGAATCAAATCAGCAAGGAATTCGTGGTCTCCAATAGAGATCAAACAAGATGGGTAGACCAAGTTTGTTGCCAATGAATCTCCAACAGCAGTTGTTACATATAACATATAATCCAGGGATTTAGGTGGAATATCCAAGTGACAAGCAAAGTATTTTGAAACAAACGATAAGTTGGAGCCGGGATCAAACAAAACTTTTGCATTTCTTTTAGAAACATGAAGAATACCTTCCACCACTGATTTAGAAGCTCTAGAATCTTGTTCAGTGATAGCGTATACTCTAGCATGGGCTGAGGGTCTAGGAGACAGTGGCTCTCTTTTCCTGTTCAGTGGGTAATCTTTTATTTGATGACCTAGCTTTCCACAATTAAAACATGCTCCAGTCACCCGAAAACACCGACTTGTCTCATGATTTAATCCGCATTTTTCACATAACTGAGTCCTCCCCCATGGTTTCCTTTTCTCAAATCCAGATGTCTTAAACCTCTTGTTACTATCTTCGTATTCATTTTCTCTCCTGCTTTTGCTAGTAAATTTGTTCCTTTGGTTCTTGCCAATGATTTCTTGAATTTCCTCCATGTCTCTTTCAATTTTCAAAGCTCTTTCTACCGTATCAGCATATGTTTGTAATTTTAAAGCTGACATTCGGCTTCTTATTGCCGGCCGTAATCCCCTTTCAAACCTTCTTGCCTTTCTAGATTCATCATCAGTCATATGTGTGGCAAACCTGGAGAGCTCAGTAAATTTAGATTCATACTTTGTAACCGTCATGCTTCCCTGGATAAGATTCAAGAACTCCAATTCTTTTTGCTCTCTCATGCAATCTGGAAAATATTTGTCGTAAAACTTTTCTTGGAATAACTTCCATGTCATTGGCTCATGTTTGATTTCAGACATCCTCTTAATCATTCTCCACCAGTGTTCAGCTTCTCCTTCCAGCATAAAGGTGGCAAGAAAAACCTTTCGTTCATCAGAGTAACTTAAGGCATCAAATATTTTCTCTATCTGCATCATCCATCGTTCCGCCACCATTGGATCAGACTCACCACTGAAACTGGGAGGACTAAGCTTCTTAAACTGTCCAATTCCCAACCCCGTCTGGTTTGATGTCTCTGTCCCATCACTATTTCCTTGTTGGACAGGTTGTTGTTGTTGTTGCATCACTTGTGCCATAGTCTCCAAAGTCCGCATAATACCACTCAATTGATCAGCAGTAGATGCAACAGGAGAACCAGATGATCTCGTCATCCTCGCTTCCTAAAACATCAAAAGAACATTTTCTTTGATCAATCTCTAATGACAGTCAATAAACCTCAAATAAAGATAATATTCTTAGTGATTCTCAAATCAGGCTCTGATACCACCTCTGTCACACCCCTAAAAATATCCATGATATTTAAATTTTTTTTTTTTTGTCTCAACTAACCCAGGATCCAAACACACGTTTGAGGTCACTAAGAAAACATTCAGATCAAATTTCACCTCTATAATCTATCAATTCATAACCCTGTGCAATTCATAAACATAGCATACCTCACTCGATAATTCATGCAATCTGAACTCAACTCACCAAATAAAAATCACAATATAAATCCACAAGTGGGGAAATCTATGCAGTCACCAGAATCATCGATTTACCATAAGTTCATATCATTACACAAATTTAATTTAACATTCCAAAATCCTATACACAAGGGATCCTTTATCTTACACAAAATCCACAGGTCCAGATTCATCGTCACATTTCATAATATGCAGAGTAACTTATACACAACTACATATATGCTAATAAAAGTTCTGCCCAACGTCTTCTAAACTCTCCACTGTCTCAGCCCATTCTTAACATTTAAGCAAGCGATACGCTATCCTGAAAAATTTATCAACAAATGGGGTGAGCATAAAGAGCTCAGCAAGTGACTAACATATCCATATCAAAATAGTACAATTTCCAAAGAGATGCAGTTTTCAAACACAAAGCAGAATATACGATTTCGTATACTTAATATCATTAGGAGCAGAAATCATAGTTGTCCTTTTTAATCATACATATTTGGTTCCTGACAGATGGGGCATAGAGTAATTGGAGCATATCAGAAACAAAGGAAACATATCGGAGCTTATCAATGGCATTTAAAATGTTCCAAATCACATCAACGACATATGGAACATTACGAAGCAAAATCAACAGTGAATGAAGCATTTCAGAGCATATCAAACTCATATGTCGTACAGAAGCTCAAACGTCGTCCTTGACGTTGCAATCATATCATAACTATCCAGAGCACGAACAGAAATAACTCACAAAAACTCTGGATGTCATATCAAACATATAGAGGGTGTAGTGGGATCTCAGTCAGAATGTGATTCATCCATTTCTGAATGACCACCTGACAAAAGTCTCCCACGTCTGGGAGCTCCATCCACCCACGTCTAGGTGAAGTCAAAGGGGCCGGCAGAGCATCGCAGGCTCTAAGCAATATCCCACAAAGCGGGACCCCACAAAGCGGGCAAATAAGCGCATACCAGAATATCCCTCAAAGCGGGACCCCACAAAGCGGGCAAATCAGCGCATACCCTTTACCATTTCTGGCAAAGGTCCAGACAATCCCACACACCAGAGTACAAGAAGGCAGTTTCAACAAAAAGTAGCATATAACGGAAGCACACGCGGAACAACCAAACGTACATGTGCCTTTTCAAAAGCAGTGTGATGCAAGGAACAAATCTCTCACAAAAGTATTCATTTTAGGAAAGAAATGAAAGCAAGAGTGTACAGGGATTCCAAGCAATTATAATCAGCTCAATTGCAATAAGAAGATTAGGCGAACTCAAGTATCCAAAGGAAATGGAACAGAATATGCGAAATCGACCAAAGCTCGATTTCGGACAGAATTCCAGTGGCACATCAAACAAATATTTCAGAATAACAATTATGCTCCAATACCCATAAGAAGGCTATGGTCGAATCATATATCAATCTATATTCGGATGGAACAGATTTCATATGAAACAGGGCTCCCAACACAGAGTTACCTCTGATTTGGTAACACAAGGTCAAAATCACAATCACTGTTTTACAGAATTTATAGGGTCGGATTCAACAGACGGTAGGGTGGGCAATTGAACTCCAAAATTTTCAAACTGTATGTCCAAAGAAATATTTTCAAATCTAGTTTCAAATAAAATCAGTTTGGTACAAATCAGAATTCTCAACAGGGAGTTATAGATAACTTAGTATCGATAGGTCAGAAATCTTGAAGTCTGTTTTACAGCATCTATAGTCTCATTTGAAAGAAAAGTTTGGGTAAGTATTCGGTGTCCAAATTCTACAAAATCGGTGTCAAAAGAAAGACATAAGAGTCTAATTACAAAAAAAATAGTTCCTGCCTGAATTCACATTTTGTGCTAAAACTTATAGCCGAAACAGTGTATAGGGGTCAATATACCGAAAATATTTCAGAATCCATGGTTTTAAGTCCAAAGAGAGACATATCAGTTTCTAAATAGAAATCTTCCAATTTATTTTGAATCAACATAAAAACAGAGTCTAATACTTCTGTAGGATGGGGTTAGAACACTTGCCTTTGGAAATTTTGACCCGAAATGACAAGATTAAAGCAAGAACCCTAAAAGCCCCAATTTTCTTCCTCTTCTTCTTCTTCTTCTTCTTCTTCTTCTTTCTTTCTTTCTTTCTTTCCCTGATCACCCACGAGCTGCCTCCTCTGCTTCCTTAACAACGAAGGCAGAGAAGCTTAAGCGGTGGAATTTGTCATTTGGTGCATTTTGCAGTTTAGTCCTTGTTTTTATCATATTCACGATTAGGTCCTTAGGGTTTACATATAGGTCCTCAGATTCTTTCTTTTTTTTTTTTTTTTTTTTTTTTTTAACAGATCTCCCAAATCTTAAAAATAAGTTACCTCTAATTCATACTCTATTTCTTTTGTCAATTAAAATAGATGCTTACATTATCACCAAAAATTATACGAACACTCGGAAATGAGGGGTGTTACACTCTCCCCCCCTTAAAAGAAAAATTTAGTCCTCTAAATTTATCGTACCTCTATTCGATGAAAAGACGAGGATACACCTTTTTCATTTCCTCTTCTAGCTCCCAAGTTGTCTCTTCTCCAGAATGATGTCTCCAATTTACTTGAACTAGTGGGACGACCCGATTCCTTAGGACTTTTTCTTTCTTATCAATAATCTGAATAGGCTCTTCCACATAGGATAGATCTTTATCGAACTCCACCAGCTCATACTTAATGATGTGAGAAGGGTCATACATATACTTTCTAATCATCGAGACATGAAATATATCATGGACATGGCTCAATGCTGGTGGTAAGGCAATCCTGTAAGCGACAGAACCAACCCTCTCAAGAACCTCAAAAGGTCCAATAAATCTTGGGCTTAACTTTCCTTTCTTCCCAAACCTTATAATGCCTTTGGAAGGGGAGACTTTTAAGAATACAAAATCTCCGATTTCAAACTCAATATCTCGTCTCCTATTATCGGCATAACTCTTTTGACGACTCTGAGCAGCTTTTAACCTTTTCCTTATAACTTGAATTTTCTCGGTAGTTTCTTGTACCTTGTCCGGTGCTAACAACTTTCTGTCCCCAACTTCCTCCCAACATATAGGTGTTATGCACTTTCGCCCATATAAAGCTTCATACGGAGCCATCTGAATACTTGAATGATAACTATTGTTATACGTGAACTCGACAAGTGAAATATCCTTATCCCATTCACCTTTCCAATCCATAACATAGGCTCTAAGCAAATCCTCAAGTGTTTGAATTGTTCTTTCTGACTGACCATCAGTCTGAGGATGATATGCAGTACTAAACTTAACTTTAGTGCCCATAGATTCCTGTAACCTTCTCCAGAATCTAGAGAGAAATCTGGAGTCTCTATCAGAGATGATCTCCTTTGGAATACCATGAAGTCTGACTATTTCATTAACATATAAATCTGCAAGTCTATCAAGCGAATAAGTCATATTAATCGGAAGGAAATGTGCAGATTTTGTTAACCTATCAATGATAACCCAAATAGCATCATGCTTCCTCGAGGTTCTGGGTAGTCCTGAAACAAAATCCATAGTAATACATTCCCATTTCCATTCCGGTATAACTAAAGGTTGCAGCAACCCTCCAGGTCTTTGGTGTTCTACTTTGATTTGCTGACACGTCAAACATTTTGAAACATACATTGCAATTTCCTTCTTCATGCCTTCCCACCAATAATAACTTTGAAGATCTCTATACATCTTAGTGCTCCCAGGGTGTAGGGCGTACTTTGAAGTATGACTTTCATTTAGGATTTGATTCTTGATATCTAGTTCATTTGGTACACATACTCTCTCCCCAAATCTCAATAGGCCATCCTTTGAAACTTGAAATTGTGGCTTCAATTCCTTTTCTACTTCACTCCTCAAGTAGATTAAGTGTGGATCTCGTAATTGTCCCTCCTTAATTTGTTGCATAAGATCAGACTGCATTTGAATGGAGGCCATCAAAATCATCGAGTCTTGCTCTTTCCTCAAAGCTTTCAAATCAAAATTTTCTTCTATTAGCTTCCATTGCTTCACGACCAGACTAGCCATAAAACTTGTAGATTTTCTACTAAGTGCATCAGCTACAACATTGGCCTTGCCCGGGTGATAACGGATGGCACAATCATAATCCTTCAGAAGTTCTATCCATCTTCGCTGCCTCATGTTCAACTCCTTCTGAGTGAAAATGTATTTTAAACTCTTGTGATCAGTGAAGATTTCAAACTGTCGACCATACAAATAATGTCTCCAAATCTTTAGAGCAAAAATGATTGCTGCTAATTCCAAATCATGAGTTGGATAATTCAATTCATAACCTTTAAGTTGCCTAGAAGCATAAGCAATTACTCTCCCTTCCTGCATCAAAACACATCCTAGCCCCTTTCTTGAAGCATCAGTATAAACTACAAATCCCTCACTACCACTTGGAATAGTGAGAATAGGGGCACTAGTCAATCTTCTTTTTAACTCTTGAAAGCTTTGCTCACAATCATCGCCCCATACAAATTTCATATTCTTCTTAGTGAGTTTGGTGAGAGGTTGAGCAATTCGAGAAAATCCCTCCACAAATCTCCTGTAATAACCTGCCATGCCCAAGAAACTTCTAACCTCTGTTACATTTGTTGGTACTTCCCATTCAACTACAGCTTCTATTTTCCTTGGATCAACAGATATACCCTTCCCTGAAATCACATGACCTAAGAAAGCAACTTCATTCAACCAAAATTCACATTTGCTGAACTTCGCATACAACTTCTTTTCTCTCAGTATGGACAACACATCTCTCAAGTGTTCCTCATGCTCCTGGTTACTCTTTGAATACACCAATATGTCATCAATAAATACAATTACACAGATATCCAAGAGCGGTTGAAATATCCTATTCATTAGTTCCATAAAAGCTGCAGGGGCATTTGTCAAACCAAACGGCATCACCAAGAATTCATAATGACCATATCGAGTTCTGAAAGCTGTTTTTGAAATATCCTCCTCCTTGATCTTTAACTGATAGTAACCTGACCTCAGGTCAATCTTAGAGAATACTTGTGCACCCTGCAGTTGATCAAACAAATCATCAATTCTAGGTATGGGGTATTTGTTTTTGATGGTCACCTGATTCAACTGTCTATAATCAATACAAAGCCTCAATGTTCCATCCTTCTTCTTCACTAATAGTACCGGAGCACCCCATGGGGACACACTGGGTCGTATGAAACCCTTATCTAATAATTCTTGTATTTGCTTCTTTAATTCTTCAAGCTCAAGTGGTGCCATTCTGTAGGGAGGCTTAGATATTGGGGCGGTACTGGGGACTAGATCAATAGCAAATTCACCCTCTCTATCTAGAGGTAAACCAGGCAAGTCGTCTGGAAATACATCAGGGAATTCTTTGACCACTGAAATTTCATCAAGGTGGGTTTCCTGATTTGAATGCTCCTTTACACACACCACATAACAAAAACAACCTTTCTGCATAAGATGATAAGCTTGAAGTGCGGATATTAAGCAAGGAGGCAAATCATGCTTAATGCCCTCAAAGAAAAATATAGGCTGATCTGGTATGCAGAAAGTAATTATTTTTTTGTAACAATCAATACTAGCGTGATGAGAAGATAACCAATCCATGCCGAGTATAATATCAAAGCCCTGGATCTCTAGGAGAATCAAATCAGCAAGGAATTCGTGGTCTCCAATAGAGATCAAACAAGATGGGTAGACCAAGTTTGTTGCCAATGAATCTCCAACAGCAGTTGTTACATATAACATATAATCCAGGGATTTAGGTGGAATATCCAAGTGACAAGCAAAGTATTTTGAAACAAACGATAAGTTGGAGCCGGGATCAAACAAAACTTTTGCATTTCTTTTAGAAACATGAAGAATACCTTCCACCACTGATTTAGAAGCTCTAGAATCTTGTTCAGTGATAGCGTATACTCTAGCATGGGCTGAGGGTCTAGGAGACAGTGGCTCTCTTTTCCTGTTCAGTGGGTAATCTTTTATTTGATGACCTAGCTTTCCACAATTAAAACATGCTCCAGTCACCCGAAAACACCGACTTGTCTCATGATTTAATCCGCATTTTTCACATAACTGAGTCCTCCCCCATGGTTTCCTTTTCTCAAATCCAGATGTCTTAAACCTCTTGTTACTATCTTCGTATTCATTTTCTCTCCTGCTTTTGCTAGTAAATTTGTTCCTTTGGTTCTTGCCAATGATTTCTTGAATTTCCTCCATGTCTCTTTCAATTTTCAAAGCTCTTTCTACCGTATCAGCATATGTTTGTAATTTTAAAGCTGACATTCGGCTTCTTATTGCCGGCCGTAATCCCCTTTCAAACCTTCTTGCCTTTCTAGATTCATCATCAGTCATATGTGTGGCAAACCTGGAGAGCTCAGTAAATTTAGATTCATACTTTGTAACCGTCATGCTTCCCTGGATAAGATTCAAGAACTCCAATTCTTTTTGCTCTCTCATGCAATCTGGAAAATATTTGTCGTAAAACTTTTCTTGGAATAACTTCCATGTCATTGGCTCATGTTTGATTTCAGACATCCTCTTAATCATTCTCCACCAGTGTTCAGCTTCTCCTTCCAGCATAAAGGTGGCAAGAAAAACCTTTCGTTCATCAGAGTAACTTAAGGCATCAAATATTTTCTCTATCTGCATCATCCATCGTTCCGCCACCATTGGATCAGACTCACCACTGAAACTGGGAGGACTAAGCTTCTTAAACTGTCCAATTCCCAACCCCGTCTGGTTTGATGTCTCTGTCCCATCACTATTTCCTTGTTGGACAGGTTGTTGTTGTTGTTGCATCACTTGTGCCATAGTCTCCAAAGTCCGCATAATACCACTCAATTGATCAGCAGTAGATGCAACAGGAGAACCAGATGATCTCGTCATCCTCGCTTCCTAAAACATCAAAAGAACATTTTCTTTGATCAATCTCTAATGACAGTCAATAAACCTCAAATAAAGATAATATTCTTAGTGATTCTCAAATCAGGCTCTGATACCACCTCTGTCACACCCCTAAAAATATCCATGATATTTAAATTTTTTTTTTTTTGTCTCAACTAACCCAGGATCCAAACACACGTTTGAGGTCACTAAGAAAACATTCAGATCAAATTTCACCTCTATAATCTATCAATTCATAACCCTGTGCAATTCATAAACATAGCATACCTCACTCGATAATTCATGCAATCTGAACTCAACTCACCAAATAAAAATCACAATATAAATCCACAAGTGGGGAAATCTATGCAGTCACCAGAATCATCGATTTACCATAAGTTCATATCATTACACAAATTTAATTTAACATTCCAAAATCCTATACACAAGGGATCCTTTATCTTACACAAAATCCACAGGTCCAGATTCATCGTCACATTTCATAATATGCAGAGTAACTTATACACAACTACATATATGCTAATAAAAGTTCTGCCCAACGTCTTCTAAACTCTCCACTGTCTCAGCCCATTCTTAACATTTAAGCAAGCGATACGCTATCCTGAAAAATTTATCAACAAATGGGGTGAGCATAAAGAGCTCAGCAAGTGACTAACATATCCATATCAAAATAGTACAATTTCCAAAGAGATGCAGTTTTCAAACACAAAGCAGAATATACGATTTCGTATACTTAATATCATTAGGAGCAGAAATCATAGTTGTCCTTTTTAATCATACATATTTGGTTCCTGACAGATGGGGCATAGAGTAATTGGAGCATATCAGAAACAAAGGAAACATATCGGAGCTTATCAATGGCATTTAAAATGTTCCAAATCACATCAACGACATATGGAACATTACGAAGCAAAATCAACAGTGAATGAAGCATTTCAGAGCATATCAAACTCATATGTCGTACAGAAGCTCAAACGTCGTCCTTGACGTTGCAATCATATCATAACTATCCAGAGCACGAACAGAAATAACTCACAAAAACTCTGGATGTCATATCAAACATATAGAGGGTGTAGTGGGATCTCAGTCAGAATGTGATTCATCCATTTCTGAATGACCACCTGACAAAAGTCTCCCACGTCTGGGAGCTCCATCCACCCACGTCTAGGTGAAGTCAAAGGGGCCGGCAGAGCATCGCAGGCTCTAAGCAATATCCCACAAAGCGGGACCCCACAAAGCGGGCAAATAAGCGCATACCAGAATATCCCTCAAAGCGGGACCCCACAAAGCGGGCAAATCAGCGCATACCCTTTACCATTTCTGGCAAAGGTCCAGACAATCCCACACACCAGAGTACAAGAAGGCAGTTTCAACAAAAAGTAGCATATAACGGAAGCACACGCGGAACAACCAAACGTACATGTGCCTTTTCAAAAGCAGTGTGATGCAAGGAACAAATCTCTCACAAAAGTATTCATTTTAGGAAAGAAATGAAAGCAAGAGTGTACAGGGATTCCAAGCAATTATAATCAGCTCAATTGCAATAAGAAGATTAGGCGAACTCAAGTATCCAAAGGAAATGGAACAGAATATGCGAAATCGACCAAAGCTCGATTTCGGACAGAATTCCAGTGGCACATCAAACAAATATTTCAGAATAACAATTATGCTCCAATACCCATAAGAAGGCTATGGTCGAATCATATATCAATCTATATTCGGATGGAACAGATTTCATATGAAACAGGGCTCCCAACACAGAGTTACCTCTGATTTGGTAACACAAGGTCAAAATCACAATCACTGTTTTACAGAATTTATAGGGTCGGATTCAACAGACGGTAGGGTGGGCAATTGAACTCCAAAATTTTCAAACTGTATGTCCAAAGAAATATTTTCAAATCTAGTTTCAAATAAAATCAGTTTGGTACAAATCAGAATTCTCAACAGGGAGTTATAGATAACTTAGTATCGATAGGTCAGAAATCTTGAAGTCTGTTTTACAGCATCTATAGTCTCATTTGAAAGAAAAGTTTGGGTAAGTATTCGGTGTCCAAATTCTACAAAATCGGTGTCAAAAGAAAGACATAAGAGTCTAATTACAAACAAAATAGTTCCTGCCTGAATTCACATTTTGTGCTAAAACTTATAGCCGAAACAGTGTATAGGGGTCAATATACCGAAAATATTTCAGAATCCATGGTTTTAAGTCCAAAGAGAGACATATCAGTTTCTAAATAGAAATCTTCCAATTTATTTTGAATCAACATAAAAACAGAGTCTAATACTTCTGTAGGATGGGGTTAGAACACTTGCCTTTGGAAATTTTGACCCGAAATGACAAGATTAAAGCAAGAACCCTAAAAGCCCCAATTTTCTTCCTCTTCTTCTTCTTCTTCTTCTTCTTCTTCTTTCTTTCTTTCTTTCTTTCCCTGATCACCCACGAGCTGCCTCCTCTGCTTCCTTAACAACGAAGGCAGAGAAGCTTAAGCGGTGGAATTTGTCATTTGGTGCATTTTGCAGTTTAGTCCTTGTTTTTATCATATTCACGATTAGGTCCTTAGGGTTTACATATAGGTCCTCAGATTCTTTCTTTTTTTTTTTTTTTTTTTTTTTTTTTAACAGATCTCCCAAATCTTAAAAATAAGTTACCTCTAATTCATACTCTATTTCTTTTGTCAATTAAAATAGATGCTTACATTATCACCAAAAATTATACGAACACTCGGAAATGAGGGGTGTTACATCTACTGCCACACCTTCCTCTGATATGATATGCCCAAGATATTCCACATTCTTATGAAGAAAGCAAAATTTCATAGTGGTTGTTGTGTGTTCAAAAGGTGGTTTTGGGTATGTCTTCTTCGCATACTCGTATTTGATGATACCCGGATCGAAGGTCCACCTTTGTGAAGATTTGTGCTCCCTTAGCAACTCATCTACTACTGGAATAGGGTATTTATCCTTGATGGTTATGCCATTGAGATCTTGGTAATCAACACATAATCGCCATATTCCATCCTTCTTTCGTATGAGGAGCACCGGTGAAGAGTAGGGGCTGCAACATGGCCGAATAACTCCTGTTTTGAGCATCTCTTTTACAATCCTTTCTATTTCATCCTTCTAGAGATATGGATACTGATATGGCTGAGCATTTGCTGCAGATTTGCCTGGAAGAATCGTTATACAATGATCATGCCGACGGGTAAGAGGTAGGTTGCACGGTTCGTCAAATATATCTGAAAATTCAGCAAGCAAAGGAAGTAGATTTTAATTTTCAAATTTTGTTGGCTCTCCTTTAATTTGCTGCTCAAGTTTTACCAAAAAGCCCCTACATGCTTTATGCAAAACCTTCTCCATTTGTTGTGTCCAAATCATCGTTACGTCGCCCTCACGTTTCCCATGCAGTATCACCTGTTTCTCCTTACTGTAAAATTTTATAAATAGTTGCATAAAATTCCAAGAAATATCACCTAATGTCATCAACCATTTAATTCTGAGTATGGCCTCATAATCATCAAGAGGGAGGAGGAAGAAATCTGCAATTATCTCTTGGTCCTACAGCAATAGTTTCACCTGCGGGCACCTATGATCACACTTCAAAATCCGTCTGTTGGCGACCTTAACGACAAACCTGCTGCAATTCTCAATAGGTAAGTTCATATGGACAGCAACCTTACTGTTTAGGAAGTTATTAGTGCTGCCCATCTCGATGAGAACAGTGATCGATTGTTGTTTGAGATGGCCTCCAACTTTCATCGTTTGCGGGTTTGAGTAGCCAACTAGTGTTTGTACCGTAACTTCGGTCGGTTGTGGCTCTTCTTCTGCATCTTTTTCTTCATGTTTAAGGCTCTCTTCTGAATGTTCAATGACCTCTTCTTCTATCAGTTCAATCATAAGAAGTCCTCCTTTACTATAGCGATGCTCACGGCTCCACGGCTCGTCACAATGCCAACATAACCCCTTCGCATATCGCTCCCGAAGCTCTTCTCCTGTTAACCTCTTTGGTGCAGGGACTTAGTCGACAGTAGGGGGGGCTGAGGGCTTCAATATTACTGAAAAGATTCATCTATTGCTTATCAAAAGAGGAGGAATACATGACTATTTATAGGGCTTCTAAACCCTAGCTCCTAAAAGGACTCCTACTCAAGACTCCTACTACTAACCAACTCCTAATAGGACTCCTACATAAGACTCTTATTCCTTTACAACTCCTAATTCTTAAGACTCCTATTCCTTTACAACTCCTAATTCTTAAGACTCCTATTCCTTTACAACTCCTAATCCTTCTCTAAGAAACAACCTCCTAACCCTAGCCGGCCTCTTTACCTATTTAATAGGGGTTTGCTTAGGTAGGTTTTACATGAATGTCCCTCTCAATTAGGACTCTCCTAGCTAGAGTCCTAACATGCCACCACCGTCACCACTGCTGCCCAGCCAGCGACGACGCCGCTCACCGCCCAGCCTACCACGACTGCTGCCAGCCACCGCAGCCTTCACCGCAACCCCCTCGATCTGCACCGTTGCTGCAGCCCCCTTGCTCTACATCTTTGCTGCAGTCGCCGGTTGCCACCACTGCAACCTCAACCCCGACCGCTTCAACGCCACCTCCCTCTTGTTCTGCCTCCGCTGCTGCAGTTGTTGGTTGGAATCACTGCAGCCTCAACCTAGCTGCTCGGCGATTGCTTCCTTGGGTCACAGCAGTCACAACCGTCGCCTTTCAGCCTCGGCGCTCTCATCTCACGCAGTGAGAAAAACATAGGGCAGCAACTCTTCCTCCATCGTAGCCACCGCAGCGGTGAGTCTTTGCCGGCGCTGCCCCCAACCACATCACCATCGCTGCCTCCCAGCCCTCAGCAGCAGCAATCCCTCCACGCAGCGATTGCAACAAGCATTGTTGCCTCTCACTAGCGCCTCCTTCCGTAGTGTGACAGAAACAGAGCAATACTGCCTTCCATCCGCGCTGTCGCAGCCATCGCAGCGGTGAGCCCTTGGCGATGCTGCCGTAGCTGCACCACCATCGCTACCTCCAAGCCCTCAGCAACAGCGATCCCTCTACGCAGCAACCGCAACAAGTATCGCTGCCTCCCACGTGGCGACCACAGCTACATCCCCGCATCCTCGTAGCAACCCTTCATTCCCATAGTGTTGCCACCAATTGCATCACAACAGTAGCACCGAATAGGGCAGTGATTGATGCCCTTGACCAACACCAAAAATAGGACTTGAGATTACAGATTTGCAGTCTTACGAAATGGCCATCGATAACTCAGTGAAAGCACAAATGGAAGCATTGGAAATTAGAATTGAGAACCGGTTACAAGAAGTACTTAATGATTTCAAAAAGGACTTACTGGGGAGCCTTAGTAAATTTCAACAAGGTGGGAGCTCAAGTTCTACATTGCATAGATCTGGAAATACTAGAAAAGGACCCCAAGATTGTGACACAATCTACTCATACATGAAGGTGGATGGACAGCGCTCAAAAATTTGTCAGACTTCTACAGTGTTGGAATATCAGAGTAGGTTTGAAAGATTATCAAATCAAGCTAGAGATTGGTCGGAACGATAATTTCTGGATACATTTATTGAAGGTCTTATTCTAGAGATCCGGTGTGAAGTTAAGGCTCGTCAACCTCGCACTATGATAACTGCGATCTCATTCGCACATCTACATGAGAAAAAAATCAACAGGGAAAATCATGGAAACAGAAGTGATAACCACCAGATGATCAATATGCCACCCACCATATCTATTCCCAACCAAAGCCTTGACACCCGAGGACTAACCCAAGAAGAACTCAAGAAAAATTCAGTAAAGGGTTTGTACTATGATGAAAAGTGGAGTATGGAGCACCAATGTAAACAAGGGCAGCATATGATGATTGAGCCAATTGGAGAGGAACCGAAAGCAGAAGAGTTGGACTCCGATCATGAAGGTATAAATTCTAATGAAGACGTTGAACCTACCGTACATACAATGCATATATTAGCCGACTACTCTAACCCGCAAACTATGGAAGTTGCCGGAACTCTAGAGCATCAGCCTATTATAGTTTTGATTGATACTAGTAGCACTAATAATTCTATGGACAGTGAGACTGTTGACCGATTCGCCCACCACATTGAAGACTATGACAGATTCGAAGTAAAGATCATTGATGGACGGATTTTCACTTGTGATAGCAAAGGTTCAAAGATAAAATTGATTATAAAGGGCCAGAAGTTTGATGCAACGATTACAACACTGAAAGATCGACCTGTTGCTTACACTCTCAAAAAGTGGAGACCATACTTACTTGATCAACAAGTTGTGATGCGTTGCAGATAGTCTATGGCTAAAGTGCTGAAAGAGAAGCTCCCCGAGATTGATGTTGCTCAGCCTTGAGGACAAGGCTGATTTGAAGAGGGAGGAACTGTTAGGAACCTTTTACTGAGCTTTTGAATAATGTTTATTGAGTCTGTTTGGTTCAGTTAGAGTCAAGTAGAGGTTTATTTAATATTTATTTATTATTAGAGTTCAAGTCCTGATGGACCCTGGGTGGAACTCTATAAATAGGGATATAACTACTTCTTTTCGATAATCTATGAAAAATACTATTTTTGTCTTGTGACAAACCCTAAAAGGCCGATCCCCTCGAAGCGATCAAGGAGGGCCGATCCCCTCGAAGAGATCAAGGAGGGTCGATCCCCTCGAAGTGATCAAGGAGGCCGATCCCCTCGAAGCGATCATTATCATCCCCTTTCTCTTCTTCTTTTTTACGATAAAACTTTAGGGTTTTATCATTTGGTATCAGAGCCTACGATAAGACTTTAAGGTCTTATCATCTTACTAGAACCCTATTCATAATATAGCATGTCGTATTTACGGCTTCAGCCCAAAAATATTTGGGTACGCTATGTTCATTCAACATGGTTCTTGTCATTTCTTGCAAATTTCTATTCTTTCTTTCTACTACACTATTTTGTTAAGGATTTCTTGGAATAGAGAAGTTATGGTTGTATCCATTAGGTTCATAAAATTCTTGAAAATCATGGTTTTGAAATTCACCACCGTGATCACTTAGAATTGATGAAATCATAAAACCCTTTTCATTTTGAACAAGCTTACAAAAATTTGAAAAATACCTAAAGCATTCACTTTTGTGTGTCAAAAAATAAGTCTATATGTATCTACTATAATCATCCATGATGACAAATGCGTATTTACTACCTCCTAGACTTGATGTAGAAATTGGTTTGAACAAGTCCATATAGATCAATTGCAAAGGTCTATAGGTGCTTATTTGGTTCTTAGGTTTGAAGCTACCTTTTATTTGTTTTCCTAGTTGACATGCATCACACACATTATCTTTGACAAACTTGATATGATAAATTCCTCTTACAAGTTCTTTAGATAAAATTTAAGAAATTAGTTTCATGCTAGCATGACCTAATCTCCTATGCCAAAGCCAAGCATCGTTATTTAAAACCGAAAAACATATTTCATTACAAAGATCATTAATATCAATAGTGTATATATTATTTTATTTTAGAGCAATCATAAATGTGTTTTTATGTGGTTTTTCTATAATACAATCATTAGATTCAAATTCAACAATATATCCTTTATCACACAATTTTTTTTTTTTTTTTGGTAAGTAAAAGTAAATTGATTATGTGTAAAGTTTCTACAAATAGCTTTATCTATACAAGTCATAGACAAAGCCAAGTAACTCAATTGACTAATGCTCAAAAGGTTATGCTTTAAGCCATCAACTAATAATACATCTTCAATAAAAAAGTTGGATGTGTTTCCTATAGTTCCTTTGCCAATGATTTTACCCTTGTTGTTGTCTCCGAATGTGACATATCCTTTGTCTAGGCTAGTGAGCTTAGAGAATTAAGATGGATCTCCGGTCATATGCCTTGAGCATCCACTATCAAGGTACCATCTCTTGCTCCTAGCTTGTGATGGTATACGTTTCTACAAAAGAGGATGATTTTTAGGTACCCATTTGACCTTGGGTGCCTAAAAAATCGATCGACTTAACTTATCATTTTACATGAAATTTTTTACAGTTCCTTTAGGAACCCAAATCAATTTGTGTGGACTACACTTCTTAAATGGACAATGATAAGCTATATGGCCAAGTTCATAACAAAAGTTGCATTTGTTTAGGGTGAAATATGTAAGGTAGGGCCTTTAACAAAGGTGGTTGGATTTTGGTGAGAGCTACTCACAAATCCGATTCCACTTCTTTTATGAACGTGATCCTTATTGGTAAGGATTATGTTCAAGGACTTGCTACTAACCTCAAATTTTTCTAAGGTTTCTTTGAGTAGCAAGTTTTCCTTTCTAAGTGTTTCTACTTCATGGCATTTCGTATATGGAGCCGAACTATCATTATGCTCAACTTTTAATCTATTATAATCACTATCAAGAGAATCATGCTCCTTTTTTAACAATTTATAGTTTTTTACTAATTGATTTGCATTCATCAAATAAATCATGAAAAGCATTTAATAGTTCATCAAATGTTAAATTTGCATCAATTGAACTTATTACCTCATCTCCAATAGCCATTAGTGCATAGTGAGCAACTTGCTCGGTGTTGGTTGGCTCCTCTTCTTCGGATGCACTAGAGTCCTCCCATGTTGCTTTGAGAGCCTTTTTCTTTGGTGTCCTCTTCTTGACATGACTTGGGGACATTCGTTCTTGTAGTGTCCCGGATTCTTGTATTCGTAACATAGTACTTGATCTTTCTTGGGTTCAAATTTATTTTTAGTGTCATTTTGAAATTTATTCATTCTTATGAATTTTTTAAATTTCCTTGTTAAAAGTGCCAAGTCGTCATCAAGGTCCTCATCACTTGAGTTTTCTTTCAAGTGGTCTTCTTGGGTTCTTAGTGTCATATCCTTCCTGTTCTTTGGAATGGTGTCCTCAAGCTCTTCATGAGCTTTACAAGTCATCTCATAGGTCATTAGTGACCCAATTAGTTCTCCGAGAGGAAAATTATTTAAATCTTTGGCCTCTTGAATGGTCGTAACTTTAGGGTCCCCACTCTTTGGAAGGGATCTTAAAACTTTATTAACGAGTTCAAAATCTGAGAAACCTTTACCAAGTCCTTTTAGACCATTGACGACATCCGTAAATCGAGTGTACATATCTCCAATGGTCTCACTCGGTTTCATCCGAAATAACTCATAAGTGTGCACTAAAAGATTAATTTTCGACTCCTTCACTCTACGAGTGCCTTCATGAGTCACTTCGAGTGTGTGCCAAATATCAAAAACTGTTTCATAAATCGACACTCGATTAAACTCGTTTTTATCTAATGCACAAAACAAGGCATTCATAGCCTTAGCATTTAAAGTGAAAGTCTTCTTCTCCAACTCATTCCAATCATTCATTGGAAGAGAAGACTTTTGAAAACCATTTTTGACAATGTTCCAAAGCTCAAAATACATTGAAATTAAGAAGATTCTCATTCTAGTCTTCCAATATGTGTAATACGTTCCATTGAACATGGACGGATGTGTAATTGAATGACTCTTTTAGTTGTCGATAAATACCATCTCTCTTGGGTTTTAAACCAAATGAGAGTGAACCGAGCTTTGATACCAATTGTTAGGATTAAGAGCGGCACTAAGAGGTGGAGGGGGGGGGGGGGTGTATTAGGGCAGCGGAAAACTTTTATGATTTCAAAAGTTTACGTTTTGATTAAAGCCAATTCTGACGAAAATCGTTTCGTAAGAAGTTTAAGCTGAAAGCATATGTGAGTATAGAGAAGGTAGTAAGAAGGTAATGTAGCTTGCAGTAATGAAACATGCACAAATTGAAAAGCAAACTAGAATTTAGAGTGGTTCGGTCTTTGTGACCTGCATCCACTTTCGAATTCCTCCTCCGTCGAGATCACAGGCGTCCACTAAAGGCCTTTCTTCAATAGGCGAAGACTAACCACCTCTTACAACGCTTTCTCCTTTTCACGGGTTTAGAAGAGAACCCTTATAAGTCTCACACCTCTCTTGAATGATCTCAAAACTTAGAAAGGGAGGAGGAGAACTCTAGCACTTGCTTACAACACTTTTACACCCCAAAAACTCAAGAATATCTCAATGCTTTCATGCCCTTTCATGCAAGAAAGGGTGGGATTTTTATAGGTCCCAATGGCTTCAAAAATGGAGCTAAAATGTGTCTAATCTTGGATTTTCGGGTTCCTGGCGGTTCCACCGCCATTACTGGGCGGTACCACCACCTGACACTAGGCGGTACTACCGCTCAGTCTGGGCAATACCATCGTCTGACAGAGCTCGAAGATCGAGCTCTGGTGGTACTACCGCTTGACAAGGGCGGTACCACTACTGGCAACAATAACTATCGGTGGTACCACCGCCCAGCTTGGGCGGTGCCACTGCTCAGACCACTTGGGGTGCTGCTTTCCAAGTGGTGCCACCGTCGTCCAGGAATTCAGTATCATGGATGAGCCTTGACTCCGGCCCAAACCATCCCAACTTCAAGCCCAATTGGCCCCTAACAGAGTTGTTGGGATTACCTCCCTAATCAACTCTAATTATCGTTCTAACTACAATTAAGGCAAGCATGGTCCGGTATGTTGATTTTTCACTTCGGCGAACTTTTCGACGAGTCTTCCGGTGAGCTTCTAGCGAACTCTCGATTAACTCTCGGCTAGTCTTCTGGTTGTTAGAATCAAGAGCGATACTAAGAGGGCGGCGGGTGAATTAGTACAGTGGAAAACTTTCATTATTTAAAAAAAAATTGTTTCGATTAAAACCGATTCTGACGAGAATGATTTCAATTCAATCAGTTTCGGAAAGAATTTGAACTTGAAAGCTTTCGTGAAAGTGCAAGAAAGACTAAGATAATTTGCAGTAATGTAAATTGCACAAACAAAAAGCATCGATTTAGTAAAGTCTTTGTACGATGAAAGCCAATCTCAGAAGATGTTTACGTGAATGCATATGTAGACATAGTTAAAGCATAGTAAGGAGGAGAGGCAGTTTGCTATAAAAGAAAGTTGCTCAAAGTAAATGCAAGCCGAGTTTTAGAGTGGTTCGGTTAATGTGACCTACATCCACTTTCGGCTTCCTCCTTCGATAAGGTCACCGGCATCCACTAGAGGCCTTCCTTCAATAGGCGAAGGCCAACCACCTTTTATAGCTTTTCTCCTTTTGCCGGGTTTAGGAGACAACCCTTACAAGTTTCGCTCCTCTTTCTTAGATGGTTACAAGACTAAGAGATGAAGGAGGAGAACTCTAACTTTTACAACACTTTAAGGTTCAAGAACACAAGATTTGCTAATAGATTTTGTACCCTTTCATGTAGGAAAGGATGGGGTTTTTATAGGCACCAACGGCTTTAAAAATGGAGCCAAAAAGTGTCTAATCTTGGATTTTCGGGGTCCTAGCGGTACTACTGCCTAACACCTGACACTAGTTGGTACTACAGCTCAGTCTAGGTGGTACCACCGCCTGACAAAGCTCAGAGACCGAGCTCTAGCAGTACCACCGCCTGACAGGGGCAGTACCACCGCTGGCAGCAATAGCTACCGGCGATGCCACTGCCTGTCAAGGGCGGTACCACTACCCAGAATTCCTGGGAGACCGAGTCTCTAAGGCGATGCCACCGTCGGTCAGAAATTCTGGGTCCTAGTTGGGCCTTAAATCGAGCCCAAACCAGCACATCTTAGGGCCTAGTTGGCCCCTAATTAAGTTAGTGGGATTATCTCTCAATCCTAACTTAATTTACACTCTAACTATGATAATTAAGACATGATTACTGCATTTCAAGTTCAGGTGCGTTAATTGCTCTTTCGACAAGCTTCCGACGAACATCCGACGAACTCTCGGCAATGCTCCGACGGACTCTCAGCAAGCTCCTAAGCTTTGCGACGATCTTCTTAGCGAGTTACGATGAGCTTTTATGGCAAGCTCCTAGACTTCTCGGTTGGTTTCCGCAGAACTTCCGACGAACGTCCGGACTTCCGACAAACTCTCGAACTCCCAACGTGATCTCGATCTTGATTCCGGCACAACACCTGTCTTCTTTCTTACTGCCATCGTAGTTAATCCTGCACACATTTCTCAACATATAGATTAGATCAAACAAATTACAATTGACTTCATCATCAAAATCCGAGATTCAACAATCTCTCCCTTTTTGATGATGACAATTAATTGATGATAGAGTTAACCTTAACTCCCCTATCTATATGTCATACTTGAGAAAAGACATTCTTGAATTCATGGCCTTTGATTTTAAGAGATATATTGATAAGTTAAGTTCATTTAAACTTATCAGTACACACATCACGATTCCTATCATGATCTAACATTCTCAAAACGATGTCAAGGCATGACATCTATTTTCAAGTCTGATATTTTTTTTTTTGGTAAGTAAAAGTAAATTGATTATGTGTAAAGTTTCTACAACTAGCTTTATCTACATAAGTCATAGACAAAGCCAAGTAACTCATAGAGTGCGAATGCGATAGTTATGACTACACATGCTGTAGACTATAACTACCTGTGGGTACATTATTTGGCATCATTCCCAAGATTTTTAGCTAATAGCAAAATTAAATTTGATAAAAATATCTTTTTCTCTTCGGGTGAAGTGCTCGGTTTTGAGATCATGCTCCATACAGGATCTTGAGTCTCTAATAATCTCTTTCAAGAGCTGAGCATTGTTTGTGTGTTGACATTCAAAGATTCTATTACATCTCTCCTTCCACATCCACCAAATAGCGCATCTGAAAGTAACCTTTGCTAGTTGTGTAAGAGGCCCTTTTCTTGAGAAACATTGCATAAGGTCGCCTAGTTCTTGGTGCAAGTTTGGTTGCGGCAGTCTATTGAGTTCAAATCGCTGGAGAATCTCCTTCCATATCCATTTTGTATAATCACAAGCAAAATAGAGGTGGTCAACAGTTTCTTCTTGTTGCAAACAAAGGGAGCATCGGTTAACATGATACATACCTCTTCTTTTCATATTGTCTATTGTAGGTAGTTTATTGAGAAGGGCCTGCCATGTACATAAGGAGTGTCTTTGTGATCCCGGTCGATCCCATGTCCAACTGCTTGGGACCCACTTGTTATTTCTTTGCCTAATTTGATTCCATGCGGATGTGGCACTAAATTTGCCATTGTCATGAGGCCAAATAAGTGTATCTGAAGAGTTGTTCCTGATTGGAATAGCTATGATAGTCGGCCAAAGTGATAACATTTCGGGAGAAATAGGATTAGGGAGACACCAAGTACCGTTAGCAATGAACTCGGAAACCTTCCAATCTTTGGGAGCCCCAAGATCTTTTCGTATTCTGTCGCCATATAATTGAAATATACTCTTCCCATTCACCCAAGGATCGTACCACATATTAGTACTAGTTCCGGAAGAGATTGCATACGAAATGTGTTTGATTAGCCAATTCCTTGCCTTTAAAATTCCTTTCCAAGCTGCAGAGTGGTATGTTCTTGTTGAAATTTCCCAGATTGATTCCTTTGAAAGATACCTAGCAGAAACCCATTGTGACCATAAGGAACATTTGTTTTGCAAAAGATCCCATAATTGTTGTACCAGGCTTGCTTGATTCCAATCTCTAGTATTTCTCAAGTTTAGCCCCCCTTCATCTTTCGGTTTGCAAATGCTATCCCAATTTACCATATGCATTGCCTTATCATTTGTGCCATTCCAGAAGAAGTTCATTAATAACCGTTCAATATCTTGGAGAAGTCCAGCAGGCAAAAGAAATGCATTACACCAATATATAGAGTAGGAGTGCAATACAGAACGGATGAGTTCGAGTCGTCCTGCTTTTGATAGAAGCCTATTTTTCCAAGAAGAAATTCTATTCTTTATTTTTTGCATGATAGGCTGACAGTGGGTTTTGTGAATGCCTGTGGATATGAGCGGGAGACCCAAATAAGGAACTGGCAGGCTTCCTTCACTAACCCCCAAAGTTTGTGCAATAAAGACCTTATCCTCAACATAAGGGCTCATATATACTTTACTTTTCGCATGATTTAACTGAAGTCCAGAAACCATACCAAAGTCATTCATAATAGTAGCCAGGTTCTTTACTGAAGTTGGATCATTTAGGAGGAAGATAAGTAAATCATCTGCAAATGTTATATGTGATATATGAATAGAGCCAGCATTGGGTACCTTAATGCTGCCATTTAAGACTGCATGTTCCAACATACAGCTAAGTCCTTCCATCGCAATAGTAAAGAGATACGGAGAGAGTGGATCACCTTGTCGGATGCCATTCGTGCTCCCAAAAAAACCAATAGGTGAGCCATTAAAGAGTATCGAAAACTTTGGAGTTTCCAGGCAAGATTGAATCCAATTAACCCATTGCTGTGGGAAGTTCATATCGAGGAGCATCTTATAGATAAATTTCCTATTAACTGAATCAAAGGCTTTCCGTAAATCAGCTTTAAAACATATTTTTGTCCCTCTTGCTTTTGAATGCAAATCTTTGACCAAGTCATTAGCAAGCAAAATGTTATGATGTATACTTCTCCCTTTGATGAAAGCAGCTTGATTTGGGCTAATGATCTTGTGTATTACCTTTTGCATTCTATTTGCCAATACTTTGGAGATGATCTTGTAAATAAAGTTGCATAATGATATGGGTCGATAGTTCTCTAGTGAATCTGCCCCTGCATTCTTCGGGATTAAAGAAATAAAAGTACAATTCATCTCTCTAAGAATTTGACCTGAAGAGAAAAAATGTTGGCAAGCCTTGATCACATCATTTCCAATAATAAACCAAGCAGTTTGGTAAAATTCAGCTGGAAATCCATCTGGACCTGGGCTTTTGTGCTTTGGTGACTTAAAGACAACACATACAATTTCGTCGTCTGTAATTGGGGCATTGAGGATTGAAATAGCTTCCGAATCAAGTTTTCTAGTCGGCTCCACATGAATGTTATTAGTTTTCCCAGCTTGATTGAGTAAGGAATAAAAAAATTGCTCTGTGTGTGCTTTAACCTCATCTAAATTCTCAATAAGATTATCATCTTTGTCTCTGCATTTGCTGATACGGTTAACAGCCCTTCGAGTAGCAATTGAAGCATAGAAAAATTTAGTATTGGAATCTCCTAGTGTAAGCCAATGCTGTCGAGACTTCTGCTTTGCAAAGCTTTCCTCCTGTTTTAAGGCTTGCATGAAGTTATTTCTAGCTTCTGTCTCTTTGTAGATAATATTCTCATCATTTGGCTGAAGTTGCAGCTCATGTTGCAATGACATTAGTTCCTTCCTGCAAAATTGAACTGTGGTGGTAATATTGCCAAAGGTATTTTTATTCCACTCCTTTAGTGCTGCTTTACAGGCTTTGAGCTTTTGACATAAGATGTAAGGGGGGGATCCATGAACGTTAACATTCCAAGCAGATCTGATAACATCAAGAAATTGAGGATGAGTACTCCACATGTTAAAGAATCTAAACGGTTTCTTGCCTCTTGGTGTCGCTTTGTCTGCGTGTATATACATTAAAGAATGGTCAGAAAACAAAGGAGCACCATACTCAAGAAGTGAATCTGGGTAAACTGTTAACCATTCATGATTAATCAAACACCTATCAAGTCGAGCCATTATTTTTCTGTTAGCTGCACCTTAATTACTCCAGGAGAGCCAATTACCCACAGATTTCATATCAAACAAAGCTGCAGTGTCAATGTAATCATTAAAACTTTGAAGCTGGCTTTCTGAAAGTTGTCTACCCCCCTCTTTTTCATTTGTGTACCGAACAGTATTAAAGTCTCCAAGAACAATCCAAGGTACATTGAGACAGCCATTTGTAATATTAGTCAGGTCAAACCAAAGAGTATTTCTTTCTTGCATACTATTTGAAGCATATATACCAGTGAAATTGAATTGACAGCCATTTTTTTTGTCCTCTACCTTAAGATGAATGAATTGATCAGTAGCAGAAATAAACCAAGCATTAATAGAGTTAGGATGCCATAAGACCCATATTCTACCAAAAGTTTCATTTGAGTAATTGGTAAACAGTTCTGCGTCCGGCCATATTAAAACTTTGCATGAAAAAAGAAATAAATGAGGAAAATCCATTGAGAACCAACTTTGAATGAAATTAAAAATGATAAAAGAATATCCTTACCTTTTATGGCTTTATTCCTATATTTATCCACTTCATCTACAGCTTGCAGATTTTTAAACTTTAAAATACCTTGAATCATGTGGTCTTGATTGGCAGGGTTTGTTGATGCACGATAAGATTGTTGCAGCACAATATCCTGGATAGTACTTGTTGGAGTAGCCTGGCTAGAGAGGTTTGTTGGGGCATGAGTTTGTTGAGATAGAATATCCTTGTTGACGATGTTTGTTGTGGCCTGAGTTTGTTGAGGAAGAATATCCTTGCTGGCAAGATTTGTTTGGGCCTGAGTTTGTTGAGTTATTGTGGACGGATCCAATGATATTGGAAGAGATGAAGTTCCTGACTTATGTTTCTCCTGTCCACTAGTACCAACGAAAACCTCTGTTGTGGAAGGCTCCGACATTATAGGAAGAGATATAGTTTTGGATTTGTCTTTCTGTCCGCGGTGCTGTCCTTGCGAGTCGGAATGCTCAATAGTCTTCGCCACCATCGGTGCTACTGCCATTAGAGAAGACTCGCTTTGTTGCTGAGGTGCTTGACGTGGTCGATAGACTTTTGTGATTTGTTTTAGAGTTTGCTGACAAGCTCCATTTGCATGACCAAAAGATAAGCAATGCTGACATCGTTGTGGCTTCCAGGAATATGAGACATGTACCTTCCGAGTGTTCCCGTCAAGATCACGATAGAAAACCTCATTTGGAAGATCTTCGTCGGAAGAAACCAGTACACATGCTCGTGCAAATGCTAATCTCGTCTGAGCAGCTGTTGCTTTGTCGATGTAGAGTGGCTGTCCCAGAGTGCTGCATAACTTTACAATAAAACGTCGACTCCAAAGATGTAGAGGAAGACCTTGAAAGGATACCCATAATGGAATAGACTGTAGGCTATCTAACTCCAAACGGACATCAGGAGACCAGCGTCGTAGAATCATTGGATGGCCGCAAATAGTCCAGAATCCTTCGAGGACCCGTTGTAAATCTTCTTCAGAGTATAGCTTGCAAACAAAGAATCCGTTCTCCAGCATATGAAGATCAAATGACGATATTCCCCATCGAGTTTTGATAAATGATGATAGTGGGAAATAAGATGTTTTGAGACCTACCACATAGCCAACAATCGCCATAGACCATGTCTCAATAAGCTCTGCTGAATCAGCAGTCTCGTATACAGCAATCTTCTTATCAGCCTGAACTTCTAGAGTAAAGAATTCCAAGCTTAGATCCGGACTTCCAACCGGAGCCTTGAAGAGGCTAGTCCAAGGCCTAGGGTCACTAGAAATGAGGGCAGGCTGCCGCGATCTAGAGCGCGACCTACTTCGATGCTGTTTCGTCGAAGGAGTTTCTCTCTGGAGAGGATATGGAGGAGGAGCCAATTGAGGGGTAACGGTAGGGAGTCTTACCATCGTATCAACCCTCCCGCCACCGTCGCCAGCCCTAGGGGCCGTCGCTGCCATGTTTGATCCCTCTTCTGGTCGCGGCTATAGAATCGTCTCCATAGGGAAAAGCCACCGTCGCAGTATATCAGATCGCCGATACAGTACTGTCGCCCTAGAGAGATCTGGTCGCCACTAGAAGCCGACGCTGCAGGAGATCCGATCACCACTACAGTAAGGGAGATCAAATCGTTGCTATAGTATAGTCGCCCGTGGGAGAAAGCCAACGCTGCAGGAGTCAGATCGCCCTAGGGAGATCTCGTCGCCGCTACAGTGTCGTCGTCGCTACAGTACCGTCGCTGCTACAGTGTCGTCGCCGCCGCTACAGTACCGTCGCCCTTGGGAAACAGCCGACGCTGCAGGAAATCAGATCTCCGCTACAGTGTCATCGCCCGTCTCCCGTGGGAGAAAGCCGATGCTGCAGGAGTCAGATCGCCCTAGGGAGATCTGGCCGCCGCTACAGTGTTGTCGCCGCTACAGTGGTCGCCCTAGATCTGGCCACCGCTACAGTGTCATCGTCGCTACAGTGGTCGCCCTAGATCTGGCCGCCGCTACAGTGTCGTCGCCGCTACAGTGGTCGCCCTAGATCTAGCCGCCGCTACAGTGTCGTCGCCGCTACAGTGGTCGCCCTAGATCTTTTTCATTTGCCTTTAAAATTCCTTGCCTTGTGATGAAGAGATCGTACCACATATCTGAATCTTCCTGCCATTCCATCTTAATATCCTCAAGGAAGTCGCTGGTCGAAAGTGAAACGGTCGAAACTTCAACTTGCTCGGGTAGCTGCGAAAGCGCATCTGCAAGAACATTCTCTTTCCCCTTTTTGTAAGTTATTTCAAAATCAAATCCAAGAAGTTTTGTTACCCATTTTTGCTGCTCGGGGGAAGATATCTTCTGCTCCAAGAGATATTTTAGGCTTTTATGGTCGGTCTTGATTTGAAAGTATCGCCTGATCAAGTACAATCTCCACCTCGTTGCTGCGCGCACAATGGCGAGCATCTCCTTATCATATGTTGACATATTTTGATCGGAGGGAGATAATGCCTTGCTAGTGTATGCGAGTGGTCGACCATCTTGCATGAGAATGGCTCCAATTCTGACTCCAGATGTGTCGGCCTCAATAATGAAGGGTCGGTTGAAATCTGGTAGTGTTAGCACCGGCGTCGTCGTCATGGCTGCCTTAAGTTTGTCGAAGGCAGCGGAGGCTCTGTCCAACCATTGGAAGACATCTTTTTCTAGTAAGGAAGTAAGTGGTGCACTGATCTTTCCATAGTTTTTCACGAACGTGCGGTAGTAGCCTGTTAAACCCAGAAAGCCATGTAGCAATTTTATGTTTCTCGAGGTCGGCCAGTTTTGCATTGCTCCAATTTTGAAGGGGTCCGCTGCCACGCCTTCCTCTGATATGATATGCCCAAGATATTCCACCTTTTGTTGAAGAAAGCAAAAATTCGTGGTTGTTGTGTGTTCAAAAGGTGGTTTTCCGTATGTCTTCTTCGCATGCTCGTATTTGATGATACCCGGATCAAAGGTCCAGCTTTGTAAAGATTTATGCTCCCTTTCATCTAGCAATTCATCTACTATTGGAATAAAGTATTTGTCCTTGATGATTATGCCATTGAGAGCTCGGTAATCAACACATATTCGCCTTGTTCCGTCCTTCTTGCGTACAAGTAGCACCGGCGAAGAGTAGAGGTTGCAACTTGGCCGAATAACTCCTGTTTCGAGCATCTCTTTTATAATCCTTTCTATTTCATCCTTTTGGAGATGTGGATACTGATATGGCTGAGCATTTGCTGAAGATTTGCCTGGAAGAATCATTATATAATGATCATGCCGACAGGTAAGAGGTAGGTTGCGCGGTTCGTCAAATATATTTGAAAATTCAGCAAGCAAAGGAAGTAGATTTGGATCTTCAAATTCTGTTGGCTCTCCCTTAGTTTGCTGCTCAAGTTGTACCAAAAAACCGCTGCATGCTTTATGCAAAACATTCTCCATTTGTTGTGTGCAAATCGTTGTTATGTCGCCCCCACGTTTCCCGTGCAATGTCACCTGTTTCTCTTTACTGTAAAATTTCATAATTAGTTTCATAAATTTCCAAGAAATATCACCTAATGTCGTCAACCATTTAATTCTGAGCATGGCCTCATAATTGTTAAGAGGGAGAAGGAAGAAATCTGCAATTATCTCTTGGTCCTGCAGCAATAGTTTCTCCTGCAAGCGCCTATGATCACAATTCAAAATCCGTCTGTCGGTGACCTTAACATCAAACCTGCAGCGATTCTCGATAGGTAATGATATCCGAACAGCAAGCTTACTATTTAGGAAGTTAGTAGTACTGCCCGTGTCGATGAGAACAGTGATTGGTTGTTGTTTGAGAAGACCCCCAATTTTCATCGTTTGCGGGTTTGAGTAGCTAGCTAGTGTATGTACCGTAACTTCGGTCGGTTGTGGCTCTTCTTCTGCATATTCTTCTTCATGTTCAAGGCTCTCTTTTGGATGTTCAATGACATCTTCTTCTATCGGTTCAATCATAAGAAGTCCCCCTTTACTACAGCGATGCTCACGGCTCCACGGCTCGTCACAATGCCAACATAACCCCTTCGCATATCGCTCCCGAAGCTCTTCTCTTGTTAACCTCTTTAGTGTAGGGACTTGGTCGACAGTAGGGGGGGGCTAAGGGATTCAATATTACTGGTTGAGGAGAGACCCTAGTCCTCCGAGCTTCATGGTTCAATTGCTCCTCTTGATGTCGTGCGAAAGAGATGGCTGCCATAAGCGTATACGGTTGTCGCGCTTTAACTTCTCCAAGGAT
Organism: Musa acuminata AAA Group; assembly: GCF_036884655.1. Classification (NCBI taxonomy): domain Eukaryota; kingdom Viridiplantae; phylum Streptophyta; class Magnoliopsida; order Zingiberales; family Musaceae; genus Musa; species Musa acuminata. The sequence goes on from NC_088348.1 coordinate 15,359,463, forward strand.
CTTCGGTTTCAAGCCCTCAATGAAGGCCCACAATAGTTGTTTTTGAGACCAATCATGAGTTTGATTAGATAACCTTTCAAATCTGGTTTGGTACTCCTGAATGGTGGAGGTTTGTTGGATCTTTGCTAGTTGTTTGTCAATATTCTCGTAATCGGTTGGTCTGAAGCAAATCAGCAGTCCTTTTTTGAATTGTCGCCATTAAGGACTCCATAAGTATGTTCAAATCAGTCAAACCACTGTATAGCATCCCCTTCAAGATGTATAGCTGCAATTTTCACCATAGATACATCCGCGGTTTTGTGGTACCGAAAATATCGCTCTGCGCGCGAGATCCAACCAATCGGGTCTCCTTCTTCCCATCTAGGGAAATCCACTCTCATGCATGGATAGTTGGGGTTGGTCATAGAACCTACCCTCCCTTGGAATTCATCTCTTCAGGCTTGGTGTGATTGGGCAAAGCTCTCTCCTTGATATGATTTCTTCGGGCTTAGTGGTCGGCCCAATCTGAGTTCGGTAAAGAGCGTCCGAATCTTATCCTCCATTCGCGCCTCCAAGGCTTCGAATTTAGCATTGATTGCCTCCTTAGATGCCATAGTATATGGCCCCAAATCAATGATGTTAAGATCTCTCTTTTGCTGTTGGGTTAAAGGTATGTATAGGTTGAGAGAAGTGATGGTCGAAAGTGTTGGTGGATTGGTGGATGTAGGCTGCGGTTTAGGCTTGTTTTGTGGATGTTTTGGGTGCAGTTTGAGGGTGTGGTTTAGTAGAGTTTTAGGGCTGTGGATGAAAGTTTTGGATCTGTGGTAGATGGTAGCAAAGGTTTGACAGAAATCCGTGGAAGTTGCAGCAAGTATGTGCTGTCTTGTAAGAGTAGAATTGTCGTCGAAGAAACAACGGTTTCTCGACGTAATTTCCACCAAAAACTTGAGAGAATTGAGGAGGGAATTGATAGCAAAATCACAGTTTATATGACAGCAAGGATATCTAATTTAATCAAGAAAATTTCGGCAGTATAACAGCAAAGAAATTGGTGCAAGTTGCAATTGCAGAATTATCGTCGAAAAATTTCAGCGGGTTACGATGAAAATTTGCAGCAACATAAAATCATTTTTAGAGATGAATTTCTTAATAGATCAATCTTAGATGGAAGCCAAGATGATATATGAAGTCTATAAGAAATTTCATTCAAAAAAGATTGCAAATAGATGGGTTAAGACAACGATATGCAGCTGAAATTTTCTGCAGCATAGATTTTCAAGTGCAGCAGATTGGACATAAAAGATCAGTAGTTTATATTGAGAATTTTTCGATGAAACCAAAGAGAAATCTACTGTTAGGAAGTGTCAAAGATGTCATAAAAATTTTGTAGAAATTTGGATAGAAAAAGCACAGTAGCAAGATCAAACAGATGGTGCTATGCGGCTTGAATTCTGCAATTCAAGTGCAGCAGATTGGACATAAAAGATCAGTAGTTTATATTGAGAATTTTTTGATGAAACCAAAGGAAAATCCACTGTTAGGAAGGCCTCTAGTTGACATCGGTGACCTTGTCGGTGGAGGAAGCCAAACGTGGAGTAGGTCAAGATTGACCGAACCACTCTAAATCTCGGTTTGCATTTACTTTGAGCATTTTATCTTTACTACAAACCTCCTAAATAGCTACTGCCTTCTGCGCTTTTACGAATGAGTTTCTAAGTTCAGAACTTTCCGAATCTGCGTTTAGACGTAAATCGGCTTTTTTGTACGATCATTACATTTCAGTTTACGTTTATGTTTTGATTTCAATCATAACTGCAAACTGCCTTCTGCACATTTATAAAACGTATCTCAAAGTTCAGTATCCTCAAAATTGGCATTTAGACGTAAACCGATTTTATCGTACGAACGTCGCATTTCAGTTTACGCTTGCATTCTGATTTTTATCATAAACTGCAAACTGCCTTCGTAGATTTACTTTAACGTCATCTCACTTAATCTTAAGTTAAAGTAATCTTAGAATTGGCTTTTACATCGAAATCGTTTTATCAAACGAACGCAGCTTTCGATTTTAATAGTGAAAGATTTCCGCTGCACTAATTCACCCCCCCCCCCCCCTCTTAGTGCTCTTGATCCTAACAATTGGTATCAGAGCGGGGTTAACTCTCAAACGGATTAAAACCCAAGAGAGATGGCTTACGCCGGAAACCAAGAGGGCCATTCTATTACACGTCCACCCATGTTCAATGGGACGGACTACACCTATTGGAAGACCCGAATGAGGATCTTTCTTATTTCTATGGATTTTGAACTTTGTAATCTTGTCGAAAACGGTTTTTCGAAGTCTTCTCTTCCAATGATCGATTGGAATGATTTGGAGAAGAAGGCTTTCGCTCTTAATGCAAAGGCTATGAATGCCTTATTTTGTGCACTTGATAAAAACGAGTTTAATCGTGTTTCGATTTGTGAAATCGCATTTGATATTTGGCACACACTCGAAGTGACTCATGAAGGCACAAGTAGAGTGAAAGAGTCAAAAATCAATCTTTTGCTGCACTCTTTTGAACTTTTCCGGATGAAACCGAGTGAGACTATTGGCGACATGTTTACCCGTTTCACGGATGTTGTCAACGGTCTAAAAGGACTCAGAAAAAGTTTTTCGGATTTTGAGCTCGTAAATAAGATTCTAAGATCCCTTCCTAAAAGTTGGGATCCTAAAGTCACTGCTATTCAAGAGGCGAAAGATCTAAACAACTTCCCTCTTGAAGAACTAATTGGGTCATTAATGACCTACGAGATGACTTGCAAAGCTCATGAAGAGCAAGAAGACATCCTTCCAAAGAACAGGAAGGATATGGCACCTAGAACTTCAGAAGCCCACTTGAGAGAAAACTCAAGTGATGAGGACTGTGACGATGACTTAGCACTTCTAACAAGAAAATTTTAAAAATTCATTAAAAGAAACAAGTTTAAAAAGACAAAAAACAAACTTGAACCCAAAAAGGACCAAGTCATTTGCTATGAGTGCAAAAAGCCGGGACACTACAAGAGTGATTGTCCCCAAATAAAAAAGAGAACACAAAAGAAGAAGGCGCTCAAAGCAACATGGGATGATTCAAGCGCATCCGAAGAAGAGGAGTCCAACACCGAGCAAGTTGCTCATTACGCCCTAATGGCCATCGGAGAAGAGGTAACGGATTTAATTGATGCAGATTTACCTTATCATGAATTATTAAATGCTTTCCATGAATTATTCGATGAATGTAAGACAATTAGTAGAAAATACAAATTGCTAAAAAAGGAGCATGATAGTCTTATTTGTAATTTCGATAAGTTAAAAGCTGAATATCATGATAGTTTAAGCTCATGCATAAAATGCCATGATCTAGAAACTCTCCAAAAGGAAAACTTGCTACTTAAGGACACCTTGAAGAAATTCGAGGTTGGTACCAAGTAATTAAACATGATCCTTGCAAACAAGGGTCACGTTCCCAAAAGAAGTGGAATTGGATTTGTGAGAAGTCCTCACAAAGAGGGGGGGGTGAATTAGTGCAACGGATTAAAACTTCGGTTTTAGAAAATCTTTCGTACGATAAGAACGGAACTTGAAAAGCTTAGTCTTGAAAGCGTATTCTTAAATATGCGCAGCAAAAGTAATAAGGAACTAAAGCATATAAGAAGGTTTGCAATAATGTAAATAGCAATAATGAAATGCAAACCAAGGATCACGGCGATTTTAGAGTGGTTCGGTCAAATGACCTACTCCACTTGCGAGGCCCCTCTTCGATGAGGCTCCCACCTTCCACTAGCAAGTCTCTTGAAATGGAAGGGTAAATACCCCTCTTACAACTCTTTACAAGCGGTTCACTCTCTTACAGATTTTCGAGAAGAGATGAGGTGAACACTAGCAAATTGAAAAGAAGACAAGCTAACACTTTTCTAAGACCTTTCTCTCAAACTCTTGCTGCTCAAAAAGTTGTTTTCTCAGCTGAGAATAGAGGGGTATTTATAGACCCCAAGAGGATTCAAATTTGATCTTCAAAATTTGAATTCCCTTGAGTTCCCGAGGCTGGCGGTGCCACCGCCTGTCGACCGTTGCACTGGCGGTGCCACCGCCCGACTTCTCGGGTGCTGGGCGGTGCCACCGCCTAGTCAAGCGGTGCCACCGCCCAACTCTCGGGTGCTGGGCGGTGCCACCGCCAGACCCTTACAGCTTACTAGTTTGGGCTCCAAACTTGGCCCAAACTAGTCCAAACTCGGGCCCAATTGGCCCCTACTTGGGTTATAGGATTAACACCTAATCCTAACCCTAAGTAACGTGCTAACTACGAATTTAAAGACATTTTCTAAGCTATTACAAAGTTCATAAGTCAAGACTTCTTCCGGCGAGCTTCCGGCGAACTTCCGACGATTTTCCGATAAACTCTCGGAAACCATTCTGCGGACTCCCGGCAAGCTCCTAGACTTCACGATTTGGTCTTGACGAGTTCCAACGAGCTTCTTCGGCAAGCTCCGATCTTTCTCGGCGAGCTCCGCGAACTTCCAACGAACCTTCCGGCGAGCTTCCGAAAAACCCTTCGGCAAGCTCCCTACTCATTCTCGGCTAGTTCCGGCAGCATTCCCGACGAACCTTCGGACTTCCGTCGAACTCTCGAACTCGCAATGAATCCTTCGTGCTTGACTCCGACACTTTGTTTTGCTTTATGTCTTCATCGTTATCGTAGTTAATCCTGCACACACAAGCCAAAACTCTACTCCGATCTAGACAATTATTATAAAGCGAATTGACATTCTGTTGCTCGGCACGTCATTGGTTGGCGCTTCGTCCGATTCTTCGGCGCATCGTCCTCTCTTGCGGCTTGTTGCCCAATCGGCGGTTGACCTCCACAACGCCGATATCCTTGGCGCAATTTCGCTCTTGGCCCGATGCCCGACGCCCGAAGCCTTCTGCCATCCAATATCCTGACGTGATCTCCTCCGACGCAACGTCAATTCCTCCTGCGTTAATTGTCTAATCCTGATCGAGTAGACCTGTATCACTCAAAATGTAGTCAAACATTTAAACACAATCAATTAGTTTCATCATCAAAATCCGAGATTCAACAATCTCCCCCTTTTTGATGATGACAACTAATTGATGACTAACGGAGTTAACCTTAACTCCCCGGAGTTTAACTAAACTCCCCCTATCAATATGCCATTGATAAAACACTTGGATTATCCCAAATCCAAGTAATATTCATCACATGTTATGAAAAACATTTAAACTATCATGCAAATATATAAAATATTTAATTCAATGCATGAAGTCATCAATATACTTCTCCCCCTATGTCATCAACAAAAAGGAGAAGTAGCTCTAGCTATTTTAAAAGATATGCAAGTTTTTGCAATATGAAGCTAGATTTTCATCACAACATATAAGCACAAAAATATAGCAAGATTCTTAAGTTCAATCATGGCAATTCAACACTTGCTTCTTATGCAAGATTACACTTTGCTTTTCTTTGCATGTTCTAACTAGCAAAAGCTTTCTCCCCTTTGTTTTTGTCGAAAAGAAGGGAAGAGTACAAGCTAGCAATTTAGAGATGTTCAAGAAAGCAACTCTTGCTTCTTGAAATATACAAGTTTGCAAGCTAGCAAAATTTTTTTACTTCCTTTGTAATTATTGAGCTCGCAATTTTGTTTTCATTGCAAAGTGCAAGTTTAGCATGTTTAGCATCTTGAGATAGGCAAGATAGAACATTTTTGCATTTTCTTGAGATTTCAAGCTAGCAATTATCGGTGATGTTCAAGATAGCAATTTCTTCTCTTTTGAGAAGTGCAATTTTTGCTTTCGTCTTGAATTGTGCAAGCTAGCTAGTTTGCCTTTTTCCAAAATGTGTAACTTGGCACATATTGCTTCTTTTGAGATTTGCAAGATAGCACTTTTCCCTCTTCTTGAAGTAGGCTAGCAAAATTTGTTCCCCCTTTGTCATTGTCAAATAGAAGGAGAGGAACCAATGATTTAGACTTTTACATCGACTTTGCATCAATCAATATTTCAATCATCAAATGATGCATACAAGACAATAATGCAAAGAAATCATTTCATGAAGGATATCAATGTGAAAATTCACCAAGGATCACATGATACAATCGCAAATCATGATATCATTATGCGATACATGTGATACATTGCAATGCACTAAAAAATTTAATGCGATGCTTTTAAGGATATCAACCTATTTTTGATACAAAGCATGGCAAGAGCAATTTTGTTGTAAGTTTTCTAAGTTTTGCACTTTTTGCTTCTTTCGATAGGCAAGATATTTCTTCTCTTTTTGAGAAGTGCAAGCTTGCAAGTTTTACTTAGCATGCTAGGAAGTTTACTTTCATTTTCAATGCACAAGCTAGCAAAACCTTCTCCCCCTTTATCAAAGTCAAAGAAAGGGAGGACTCAATGGCTAAAAATTTCAACCATTCAACAAGCTAAATATGTAAAGAATTCAAGAAATATATCAATAAGGATCAATTCATGAATACCAAAGATATGATTCATGGTTCATTAAAATTCATCTTAACACGTTCACGATCAAGATTCATATAATTCATAATAAAGCAACTTGATGTGCAATCATCACATACATCATCATAATAAAAAAATATGCATCATTCCAAATCATAAACATTTCAAATCATCATGGTATTAATCTGTCAAATTGCATCCTGTAATGCATGATCATAACTTTTTATCATTTTATCATTGTAAATAAGAAGGAATAAGGGAAGAACAAAATAGTACATACTATTTCAATTATTTCAAGGCATACAAGCCATAAATCCAATGGCATCATGTCATGAAGGATAAGACCTCTTGACTTACAAAAGACATGATTCATTTTATCAAATCTTTTCTTTTTATAAATAACAAAAATTGTAGGTGTACAAAGAAGAGATTGTGATTAAAAAAAATCTCAAGTAGTAAATCCTAGAAATCAAGATCATAATTTGAATACAAACTCATTCAAATTCAAATCGTCAAATTCATCAAAATCTCAACATTACTTTTAAGAGATTCAAAATGGTATACATAGATAAACATCAAGATCAATAGGAAACAAAAATAATTTTTCAAGTAAAACATATTTTCCTATTTTTAGTTGTTTCAATTCATATGATTTTATTTCACTTATACCAAATAAAAACATGTATCATGTTTAAAACCGGAAGTGTAAAATTTATTACAACAAAGATTAATAAGGCACTTTCATTATGGTAAAAATCAATAATCCATAAATCACAAGATTCATCATGCATAATTTCGAAATTTATATGATCATTAAGCATGACACTAAAACATGGTTTCAAAATATTTAATATTTTCATTACACAATTTCATCATTATGCATCATCATATTTTCAAATTCGAACATGCACAATTTTAAAACTATAGCTTTCATTTTTCATGCATGATACAAATAACTTTTAAAATCTCATGCATAAAATTGTCAATCATGGTATCAAAACATCATTATGCAATAGTTTCATTGAACATAATTTTGAATGATTCTTATAGATAACTAAAACTTCTTTAGTTTTAATTTATGTGATTGACTTTATATTAGCATGCTCAAGTTTTATTCTTATGTCAAAAACATACATCATGTTTGAAAACCAAAGATAAGGTTAAAAAAAAATCATAAAGCCTTCCATATAAAAACCATGCATCGTCATTGAAAGTCAATATGGAAATTATCAAAATACACATTCTTGCTTCTTAAGCACATATATATGATTATTTAAATCTAACATTTTATTCTATTAACATAAAACATACAATTTTCAAGAAAAATAATTATAAAAAAAAGTGCATCATGGAAAACATCAAGTAATCTCAAAATAATTCAAGAGAGTTGAGTTACTTACCTTGTAGTCGAAGCCCATCAAAGCCCATTTCGCCGTTTCACCTTTGGAAGTTCTTGATTCATCCTTGGTTACCTTCCTCTTCTTTGGCCTCTTCCTTCGTTCAAGTTCATTGTTTATTTTAGATTTTTGTTTAATAAACTTATTAAGATTTAGTGTTCGGAGTTCAAGTTCATCGTTGTCCTCATCACTTGAGTCATCGCTCAAGTGGTATTCATTTGTCCGGAGTTCCAAATCCTTCCTGTTCTTTGGAAGGTTGTTTTGTTCATCATGTTCATCATGTGCATTGTGCACCATTTCATATGTCATCAACGAACCAATTAGTTCTTTAAGTGGTAAGTTGTTTAGGTTTTTAGCTTCTTGTATTGCAGTTACTTTTGAATCCCACTTTTTAGAAAGAGAACGCAAAATCTTGTTTACGAGTTCAAAATCCGAAAAACATTTGCCAAGAGCTCTTAAACCATTGACGACATCCGTAAAACGGGTGTACATGTCGCCTATAGTCTCGCTTGGTTGCATTTGAAAAAGCTCAAAATCATGCAATAAAATGTTAACTTTCGAGTCTTTGACTCTACTAGTTCCCTCGTGCGTGATTTCAAGTGTTTGCCAAATATCAAAAGCCGTTTCGCACATAGAAATCCGGTTGAACTCATTTTTGTCCAAAGCGCAAAATAAGGCATTCATAGCCTTTGCGTTTAAAGAAAAATAATTCTTCTCCAAATCCGACCATTCGTTCATCGGTTTAGAGGGAAGTTGAAAACCATTTTCAACAATATTCCATAAATCCAAATTCATAGAAATCAAGAAAACTCTCATTCGAGTTTTCCAATAAGTGTAGTCCAATCCGTTAAACAACGGTGGACGAAAAACCGATAAGCCCTCTTGAAAGCCAGAAAGAGCCATTTCTCTCGGGTGTAAATCCGAAATGAGAAATACCGGGCTCTGATACCAATTGTTAGGATCGGAGCAGCACTAAGAGGGGGGGGTGAATTAGTGCAACGGATTAAAACTTCGGTTTTAGAAAATCTTTCGTACGATAAGAACGGAACTTGAAAAGCTTAGTCTTGAAAGCGTATTCTTAAATATGCGCAGCAAAAGTAATAAGGAACTAAAGCATATAAGAAGGTTTGCAATAATGTAAATAGCAATAATGAAATGCAAACCAAGGATCACGGCGATTTTAGAGTGGTTCGGTCAAATGACCTACTCCACTTGCGAGGCCCCTCTTCGATGAGGCTCCCACCTTCCACTAGCAAGTCTCTTGAAATGGAAGGGTAAATACCCCTCTTACAACTCATTACAAGCGGTTCACTCTCTTACAGATTTTCGAGAAGAGATGAGGTGAACACTAGCAAATTGAAAAGAAGACAAGCTAACACTTTTCTAAGACCTTTCTCTCAAACTCTTGCTGCTCAAAAAGTTGTTTTCTCAGCTGAGAATAGAGGGGTATTTATAGACCCCAAGAGGATTCAAATTTGATCTTCAAAATTTGAATTCCCTTGAGTTCCCGAGGCTGGCGGTGCCACCGCCTGTCGACCGTTGCACTGGCGGTGCCACCGTCCGACTTCTCGGGTGCTGGGCGGTGCCACCGCCCAGTCAAGCGGTGCCACCGCCCAGCTCTCGGGTGCTGGGCGGTGCCACCGCCTAGTCTGGCGGTGCCACCGCCAGACCCTTACAGCTTACTAGTTTGGGCTCCAAACTTGGCCCAAACTAGTCCAAACTCGGGCCCAATTGGCCCCTACTTGGGTTATAGGATTAACACCTAATCCTAACCCTAAGTAACGTGCTAACTACGAATTTAAAGACATTTTCTAAGCTATTACAAAGTTCATAAGTCAAGACTTCTTCCGGCGAGCTTCCGGCGAACTTCCGACGATTTTCCGATAAACTCTCGGAAACCATTCTGCGGACTCCCGGCAAGCTCCTAGACTTCACGATTTGGTCTTGACGACTTCCAACGAGCTTCTTCGGCAAGCTCCGATCTTTCTCGGCGAGCTCCGCGAACTTCCAACGAACCTTCCGGCGAGCTTCCGAAAAACCCTTCGGCAAGCTCCCTACTCATTCTCGGCTAGTTCCGGCAGCATTCCCGACGAACCTTCGGACTTCCGTCGAACTCTCGAACTCGCAATGAATCCTTCATGCTTGACTCCGACACTTTGTTTTGCTTTATGTCTTCATCGTTATCGTAGTTAATCCTGCACACACAAGCCAAAACTCTACTCCGATCTAGACAATTATTATAAAGCGAATTGACATTCTGTTGCTCGGCACGTCATTGGTTGGCGCTTCGTCCGATTCTTCGGCGCATCGTCCTCTCTTGCGGCTTGTTGCCCAATCGGCGGTTGACCTCCACAACGCCGATATCCTTGGCGCAATTTCGCTCTTGGCCCGATGCCCGACGCCCGAAGCCTTCTGCCATCCAATATCCTGACGTGATCTCCTCCGACGCAACGTCAATTCCTCCTGCGTTAATTGTCTAATCCTGATCGAGTAGACCTGTATCACTCAAAATGTAGTCAAACATTTAAACACAATCAATTAGTTTCATCATCAAAATCCGAGATTCAACAAAGGACACCTTGAAGAAATTCGAGGTTGGTACCAAGTAATTAAACATGATCCTTGCAAACAAGGGTCACGTTCCCAAAAGAAGTGGAATTGGATTTGTGAGAAGTCCTCACCAAAATCCAACCACCTTCATAAGAGGCCCCATCTTACATGTTCGACACCAAAGCAAATGCAACTTTTGTTGCAAACTTGGACACAAAACGTATTATTGTCCATTCAAGAAGATTAGTACGAATAAATTAATTTGGGTCCCTAAAGGAACCATGATAAACTCTATGCAACATGATAAACAATGTAGATCTATCTTTGAGGCACCCAAAAGCAAATGGGTACCTAAAAATCATCCTTTCTTGTAGAAACCCATACCATAGCAAGCTAGGAGCAAGAGATGGTACCTTGATAGTGGATGCTCAAGGCATATGACCAGAGATCCATCTCAATTCTCTAAGCTCACTAGCATAGACGAAGGCTATATCACCTTCGGAGACAACAACAAAGGTAAAATCATTGGCAAAGGAACCATAGGTAACAAATCCAACTTCTTTATTGAAGATGTTTTGTTAGTTGATGGTTTAAAACATAACCTCTTGAGCATTAGTCAATTATGTGATAAAGGATACATTGTTAGATTCGAATCTAATGCTTGCATCATTGAAAAACCACACAAAAACATGTCTATGATTGCATTAAAACAAAATAACGTATACACTATTGACATCAATGATTTGTGTAATGAAATGTGTTTTTCGGCTTTGAATGAGGATGCTTGGCTATGGCATAGAAGATTAGGTCATGCTAGCATGAAACTAATCACTCAAATATCATCTAAAGATCTTGTAAGAGGAATTCCTCATATCAAGTTTATCAAAGATAATGTATGTGATGCTTGCCAATTAGGTAAACAAATTAAGGGTAGTTTCAAATCTAAGAATCAAATAAGCACCTCTAGGCCCTTACAATTGATCCATATGGACTTGTTCGGACCAATCTCTACATCAAGCCTAGGAGGTAGCAAATACACCTTCATCATTGTGGATGACTATAGTAGATACACATGGACTTACTTCTTAAAACAGAAAAATGAATGCTTTAGATCTTTTACCAAGATTTGTAAACTTGTTCAAAACGAGAAGGGTTCTATGATTTCGTCAATTAGAAGTGATTATGGTGGAGAATTTCAAAACCATGATTTTCAAGAATTCTGTGAACTCAATGGATACAACCATAATTTCTCTACTCTAAGAAATCCTCAACAAAATGGAGTAGTAGAAAGAAAAAATCGAAATTTACAAGAAATGGCAAGAACCATGTTGAATGAACATAGCCTACCCAAATATTTTTGGGTCGAAGCCGTAAACACTGCATGCTATATTTTGAATAGAGTTCTAGTTAGACCCTTACTCACCAAAACTCTTTATGAGTTATGGAACAACAAAAAACCCAATGTTTCATATTTTAAAGTCTTTGGGTGTAAATGCTTTATCTTGAATGAAAAAGATAACTTAGGAAAATTTGATGCTAAATCCGATGAAGGAATCTTTCCTGGTTATTTTTCGGTTTCTAAAGCTTTTCTCTTCAATAAAAGAACATTAATTATTGAAGAATCCATTCATGTTGTTTTCAATGAGATTTCCGAAATCAGGAAAAACGATTTTGATAATGATGTTAATTTTGATTCCTTGAATTTAAATGAAACCCTGTCTTCAACTAGCAACTTGAATGCATCAACTTCTGAAACATCCTTACCCAAGGATTGGAAGTATGTAGATGCTCATCCTAAGGAGCTAATCTTAGGAGATACATTAAAGGGGGTTCAAACATGATCCTCTCTTAAAAATTTTTGTGCCAACACCGCTTTTCTCTCCCAAATTGAACCCAAATCCGTTGACGAAGCCATGAAAGATGATTCATGGATTATCGCAATGCAAGATGAATTAAATCAATTTGAGATAAATGAGGTGTGTAAGCTTGTTCCTAGGCCAAATGACCATTTAGTTATTGGTACTAAATGGGTCTTTAGAAACAAGCAAGATGAAAATGGTATCGTGGTTAGAAACAAGGCTAGACTAGTAGCCAAAGGTTTCAACCAAGAAGAAGGTATCGATTATGAAGAAACCTTCGCTTCTTTGGCTCGATTAGAAGCCATAAGGATGCTCCTTGCCTACACTAGTAGTAATATTTTTAAGCTGTTTCAAATGGATGTTAAAAGTGCTTTTCTTAATGGTTTTATTTCTGAAGAAGTCTATGTTGAACAACCTCCTGGATTTGAAAATAATAGCCTCCCTAATCATGTGTTTAGATTAACTAAAGCTCTCTATGGTTTAAAACAAGCTCCGAGGGCTTGGTATGAGAGACTTAGTTCTTTTCTTATTGAAAATAATTTCATAAAAGGCAAGGTTGATACTACATTATTCATCAAGAAATTTGAAAATAATTTTCTCATTGTTCAGATTTATGTTGATGATATTATCTTTGGTTCTACGAATGAATCTCTTTGTGAATCTTTTGCTAAAACTATGAGTCTTGAATTTGAAATGAGTTTAATGGAGAGTTAACATTCTTTTTAGGTTTACAAATCAAACAACTAAGCAATGACATCTTTATTAGTCAAACTAAATATGCTATGAATTTACTAAAAAAGTTTAATATGAATAACTCAAAAGCTATTGACACTCCTATGAGTACCTCCACTAAGTTAGAAATTGATGAAAGTGGAGAAAGTTTCGATCAAAAAACTTATAGGGGTATGATAGGAAGTTTACTTTACCTTACTACAACTAGACCAGACATCATGTTCAGTGTAGGACTTTGTGCTAGATTTCAATCAAACCCTAAGATATCTCATCTCAAAGCAGTTAAAAGAATACTTAGATATCTTAATGGTACCACAAATCTAGGATTATGATACCCAAAATCAGAAAATCTTGAGTTAATTGCTTATGCTTGTCACACCCCTAAAAATATCCATGATATTTAAAATTTTTTTTTTGTCTCAACTAACCCAGGATCCAAACACACGTTTGAGGTCACTAAGAAAACATTCAGATCAAATTTCACCTCTATAATCTATCAATTCATAACCCTGTGCAATTCATAAACATAGCATACATCACTCGATAATTCATGCAATCTGAACTCAACTCACCAAATAAAAATCACAATATAAATCCACAAGTGGGGAAATCTATGCAGTCACCAGAATCATCGATTTACCATAAGTTCATATCATTACACAAATTTAATTTAACATTCCAAAATCCTATACACAAGGGATCCTTTATCTTACACAAAATCCACAGGTCCAGATTCATCGTCACATTTCATAATATGCAGAGTAACTTATACACAACTACATATATGCTAACAAAAGTTCTGCCCAACGTCTTCTAAACTCTCCACTGTCTCAGCCCATTCTTAACATTTAAGCAAGCGATACGCTATCCTGAAAAATTTATCAACAAATGGGGTGAGCATAAAGAGCTCAGCAAGTGACTAACATATCCATATCAAAATAGTACAATTTCCAAAGAGATGCAGTTTTCAAACACAAAGCAGAATATACGATTTCGTATACTTAATATCATTAGGAGCAGAAATCATAGTTGTCCTTTTTAATCATACATATTTGGTTCCTGACAGATGGGGCATAGAGTAATTGGAGCATATCAGAAACAAAGGAAACATATCGGAGCTTATCAATGGCATTTAAAATGTTCCAAATCACATCAACGACATATGGAACATTACGAAGCAAAATCAACAGTGAATGAAGCATTTCAGAGCATATCAAACTCATATGTCGTACAGAAGCTCAAACGTCGTCCTTGACGTTGCAATCATATCATAACTATCCAGAGCACGAACAGAAATAACTCACAAAAACTCTGGATGTCATATCAAACATATAGAGGGTGTAGTGGGATCTCAGTCAGAATGTGATTCATCCATTTCTGAATGACCACCTGACAAAAGTCTCCCACGTCTGGGAGCTCCATCCACCCACGTCTAGGTGAAGTCAAAGGGGCCGGCAGAGCATCGCAGGCTCTAAGCAATATCCCACAAAGCGGGACCCCACAAAGCGGGCAAATAAGCGCATACCAGAATATCCCTCAAAGCGGGACCCCACAAAGCGGGCAAATCAGCGCATACCCTTTACCATTTCTGGCAAAGGTCCAGACAATCCCACACACCAGAGTACAAGAAGGCAGTTTCAACAAAAAGTAGCATATAACGGAAGCACACGCGGAACAACCAAACGTACATGTGCCTTTTCAAAAGCAGTGTGATGCAAGGAACAAATCTCTCACAAAAGTATTCATTTTAGGAAAGAAATGAAAGCAAGAGTGTACAGGGATTCCAAGCAATTATAATCAGCTCAATTGCAATAAGAAGATTAGGCGAACTCAAGTATCCAAAGGAAATGGAACAGAATATGCGAAATCGACCAAAGCTCGATTTCGGACAGAATTCCAGTGGCACATCAAACAAATATTTCAGAATAACAATTATGCTCCAATACCCATAAGAAGGCTATGGTCGAATCATATATCAATCTATATTCGGATGGAACAGATTTCATATGAAACAGGGCTCCCAACACAGAGTTACCTCTGATTTGGTAACACAAGGTCAAAATCACAATCACTGTTTTACAGAATTTATAGGGTCGGATTCAACAGACGGTAGGGTGGGCAATTGAACTCCAAAATTTTCAAACTGTATGTCCAAAGAAATATTTTCAAATCTAGTTTCAAATAAAATCAGTTTGGTACAAATCAGAATTCTCAACAGGGAGTTATAGATAACTTAGTATCGATAGGTCAGAAATCTTGAAGTCTGTTTTACAGCATCTATAGTCTCATTTGAAAGAAAAGTTTGGGTAAGTATTCGGTGTCCAAATTCTACAAAATCGGTGTCAAAAGAAAGACATAAGAGTCTAATTACAAACAAAATAGTTCCTGCCTGAATTCACATTTTGTGCTAAAACTTATAGCCGAAACAGTGTATAGGGGTCAATATACCGAAAATATTTCAGAATCCATGGTTTTAAGTCCAAAGAGAGACATATCAGTTTCTAAATAGAAATCTTCCAATTTATTTTGAATCAACATAAAAACAGAGTCTAATACTTCTGTAGGATGGGGTTAGAACACTTGCCTTTGGAAATTTTGACCCGAAATGACAAGATTAAAGCAAGAACCCTAAAAGCCCCAATTTTCTTCCTCTTCTTCTTCTTCTTCTTCTTCTTCTTCTTCTTTCTTTCTTTCTTTCCCTGATCACCCACGAGCTGCCTCCTCTGCTTCCTTAACAACGAAGGCAGAGAAGCTTAAGCGGTGGAATTTGTCATTTGGTGCATTTTGCAGTTTAGTCCTTGTTTTTATCATATTCACGATTAGGTCCTTAGGGTTTACATATAGGTCCTCAGATTCTTTCTTTTTTTTTTTTTTTTTTTTTTAACAGATCTCCCAAATCTTAAAAATAAGTTACCTCTAATTCATACTCTATTTCTTTTGTCAATTAAAATAGATGCTTACATTATCACCAAAAATTATACGAACACTCGGAAATGAGGGGTGTTACACTCTCCCCCCCTTAAAAGAAAAATTTAGTCCTCTAAATTTATCGTACCTCTATTCGATGAAAAGACGAGGATACACCTTTTTCATTTCCTCTTCTAGCTCCCAAGTTGTCTCTTCTCCAGAATGATGTCTCCAATTTACTTGAACTAGTGGGACGACCCGATTCCTTAGGACTTTTTCTTTCTTATCAATAATCTGAATAGGCTCTTCCACATAGGATAGATCTTTATCGAACTCCACCAGCTCATACTTAATGATGTGAGAAGGGTCATACATATACTTTCTAATCATCGAGACATGAAATATATCATGGACATGGCTCAATGCTGGTGGTAAGGCAATCCTGTAAGCGACAGAACCAACCCTCTCAAGAACCTCAAAAGGTCCAATAAATCTTGGGCTTAACTTTCCTTTCTTCCCAAACCTTATAATGCCTTTGGAAGGGGAGACTTTTAAGAATACAAAATCTCCGATTTCAAACTCAATATCTCGTCTCCTATTATCGGCATAACTCTTTTGACGACTCTGAGCAGCTTTTAACCTTTTCCTTATAACTTGAATTTTCTCGGTAGTTTCTTGTACCTTGTCCGGTGCTAACAACTTTCTGTCCCCAACTTCCTCCCAACATATAGGTGTTATGCACTTTCGCCCATATAAAGCTTCATACGGAGCCATCTGAATACTTGAATGATAACTATTGTTATACGTGAACTCGACAAGTGAAATATCCTTATCCCATTCACCTTTCCAATCCATAACATAGGCTCTAAGCAAATCCTCAAGTGTTTGAATTGTTCTTTCTGACTGACCATCAGTCTGAGGATGATATGCAGTACTAAACTTAACTTTAGTGCCCATAGATTCCTGTAACCTTCTCCAGAATCTAGAGAGAAATCTGGAGTCTCTATCAGAGATGATCTCCTTTGGAATACCATGAAGTCTGACTATTTCATTAACATATAAATCTGCAAGTCTATCAAGCGAATAAGTCATATTAATCGGAAGGAAATGTGCAGATTTTGTTAACCTATCAATGATAACCCAAATAGCATCATGCTTCCTCGAGGTTCTGGGTAGTCCTGAAACAAAATCCATAGTAATACATTCCCATTTCCATTCCGGTATAACTAAAGGTTGCAGCAACCCTCCAGGTCTTTGGTGTTCTACTTTGATTTGCTGACACGTCAAACATTTTGAAACATACATTGCAATTTCCTTCTTCATGCCTTCCCACCAATAATAACTTTGAAGATCTCTATACATCTTAGTGCTCCCAGGGTGTAGGGCGTACTTTGAAGTATGACTTTCATTTAGGATTTGATTCTTGATATCTAGTTCATTTGGTACACATACTCTCTCCCCAAATCTCAATAGGCCATCCTTTGAAACTTGAAATTGTGGCTTCAATTCCTTTTCTACTTCACTCCTCAAGTAGATTAAGTGTGGATCTCGTAATTGTCCCTCCTTAATTTGTTGCATAAGATCAGACTGCATTTGAATGGAGGCCATCAAAATCATCGAGTCTTGCTCTTTCCTCAAAGCTTTCAAATCAAAATTTTCTTCTATTAGCTTCCATTGCTTCACGACCAGACTAGCCATAAAACTTGTAGATTTTCTACTAAGTGCATCAGCTACAACATTGGCCTTGCCCGGGTGATAACGGATGGCACAATCATAATCCTTCAGAAGTTCTATCCATCTTCGCTGCCTCATGTTCAACTCCTTCTGAGTGAAAATGTATTTTAAACTCTTGTGATCAGTGAAGATTTCAAACTGTCGACCATACAAATAATGTCTCCAAATCTTTAGAGCAAAAATGATTGCTGCTAATTCCAAATCATGAGTTGGATAATTCAATTCATAACCTTTAAGTTGCCTAGAAGCATAAGCAATTACTCTCCCTTCCTGCATCAAAACACATCCTAGCCCCTTTCTTGAAGCATCAGTATAAACTACAAATCCCTCACTACCACTTGGAATAGTGAGAATAGGGGCACTAGTCAATCTTCTTTTTAACTCTTGAAAGCTTTGCTCACAATCATCGCCCCATACAAATTTCATATTCTTCTTAGTGAGTTTGGTGAGAGGTTGAGCAATTCGAGAAAATCCCTCCACAAATCTCCTGTAATAACCTGCCATGCCCAAGAAACTTCTAACCTCTGTTACATTTGTTGGTACTTCCCATTCAACTACAGCTTCTATTTTCCTTGGATCAACAGATATACCCTTCCCTGAAATCACATGACCTAAGAAAGCAACTTCATTCAACCAAAATTCACATTTGCTGAACTTCGCATACAACTTCTTTTCTCTCAGTATGGACAACACATCTCTCAAGTGTTCCTCATGCTCCTGGTTACTCTTTGAATACACCAATATGTCATCAATAAATACAATTACACAGATATCCAAGAGCGGTTGAAATATCCTATTCATTAGTTCCATAAAAGCTGCAGGGGCATTTGTCAAACCAAACGGCATCACCAAGAATTCATAATGACCATATCGAGTTCTGAAAGCTGTTTTTGAAATATCCTCCTCCTTGATCTTTAACTGATAGTAACCTGACCTCAGGTCAATCTTAGAGAATACTTGTGCACCCTGCAGTTGATCAAACAAATCATCAATTCTAGGTATGGGGTATTTGTTTTTGATGGTCACCTGATTCAACTGTCTATAATCAATACAAAGCCTCAATGTTCCATCCTTCTTCTTCACTAATAGTACCGGAGCACCCCATGGGGACACACTGGGTCGTATGAAACCCTTATCTAATAATTCTTGTATTTGCTTCTTTAATTCTTCAAGCTCAAGTGGTGCCATTCTGTAGGGAGGCTTAGATATTGGGGCGGTACTGGGGACTAGATCAATAGCAAATTCACCCTCTCTATCTAGAGGTAAACCAGGCAAGTCGTCTGGAAATACATTAGGGAATTCTTTGACCACTGAAATTTCATCAAGGTGGGTTTCCTGATTTGAATGCTCCTTTACACACACCACATAACAAAAACAACCTTTCTGCATAAGATGATAAGCTTGAAGTGCGGATATTAAGCAAGGAGGCAAATCATGCTTAATGCCCTCAAAGAAAAATATAGGCTGATCTGGTATGCAGAAAGTAATTATTTTTTTGTAACAATCAATACTAGCGTGATGAGAAGATAACCAATCCATGCCGAGTATAATATCAAAGCCCTGGATCTCTAGGAGAATCAAATCAGCAAGGAATTCGTGGTCTCCAATAGAGATCAAACAAGATGGGTAGACCAAGTTTGTTGCCAATGAATCTCCAACAGCAGTTGTTACATATAACATATAATCCAGGGATTTAGGTGGAATATCCAAGTGACAAGCAAAGTATTTTGAAACAAACGATAAGTTGGAGCCGGGATCAAACAAAACTTTTGCATTTCTTTTAGAAACATGAAGAATACCTTCCACCACTGATTTAGAAGCTCTAGAATCTTGTTCAGTGATAGCGTATACTCTAGCATGGGCTGAGGGTCTAGGAGACAGTGGCTCTCTTTTCCTGTTCAGTGGGCAATCTTTTATTTGATGGCCTAGCTTTCCACAATTAAAACATGCTCCAGTCACCCGAAAACACCGACTTGTCTCATGATTTAATCCGCATTTTTCACATAACTGAGTCCTCCCCCATGGTTTCCTTTTCTCAAATCCAGATGTCTTAAACCTCTTGTTACTATCTTCGTATTCATTTTCTCTCCTGCTTTTGCTAGTAAATTTGTTCCTTTGGTTCTTGCCAATGATTTCTTGAATTTCCTCCATGTCTCTTTCAATTTTCAAAGCTCTTTCTACCGTATCAGCATATGTTTGTAATTTTAAAGCTGACATTCGGCTTCTTATTGCCGGCCGTAATCCCCTTTCAAACCTTCTTGCCTTTCTAGATTCATCATCAGTCATATGTGTGGCAAACCTGGAGAGCTCAGTAAATTTAGATTCATACTTTGTAACCGTCATGCTTCCCTGGATAAGATTCAAGAACTCCAATTCTTTTTGCTCTCTCATGCAATCTGGAAAATATTTGTCGTAAAACTTTTCTTGGAATAACTTCCATGTCATTGGCTCATGTTTGATTTCAGACATCCTCTTAATCATTCTCCACCAGTGTTCAGCTTCTCCTTCCAGCATAAAGGTGGCAAGAAAAACCTTTCGTTCATCAGAGTAACTTAAGGCATCAAATATTTTCTCTATCTGCATCATCCATCGTTCCGCCACCATTGGATCAGACTCACCACTGAAACTGGGAGGACTAAGCTTCTTAAACTGTCCAATTCCCAACCCCGTCTGGTTTGATGTCTCTGTCCCATCACTATTTCCTTGTTGGACAGGTTGTTGTTGTTGTTGCATCACTTGTGCCATAGTCTCCAAAGTCCGCATAATACCACTCAATTGATCAGCAGTAGATGCAACAGGAGAACCAGATGATCTCGTCATCCTCGCTTCCTAAAACATCAAAAGAACATTTTCTTTGATCAATCTCTAATGACAGTCAATAAACCTCAAATAAAGATAATATTCTTAGTGATTCTCAAATCAGGCTCTGATACCACCTCTGTCACACCCCTAAAAATATCCATGATATTTAAAATTTTTTTTTTGTCTCAACTAACCCAGGATCCAAACACACGTTTGAGGTCACTAAGAAAACATTCAGATCAAATTTCACCTCTATAATCTATCAATTCATAACCCTGTGCAATTCATAAACATAGCATACATCACTCGATAATTCATGCAATCTGAACTCAACTCACCAAATAAAAATCACAATATAAATCCACAAGTGGGGAAATCTATGCAGTCACCAGAATCATCGATTTACCATAAGTTCATATCATTACACAAATTTAATTTAACATTCCAAAATCCTATACACAAGGGATCCTTTATCTTACACAAAATCCACAGGTCCAGATTCATCGTCACATTTCATAATATGCAGAGTAACTTATACACAACTACATATATGCTAACAAAAGTTCTGCCCAACGTCTTCTAAACTCTCCACTGTCTCAGCCCATTCTTAACATTTAAGCAAGCGATACGCTATCCTGAAAAATTTATCAACAAATGGGGTGAGCATAAAGAGCTCAGCAAGTGACTAACATATCCATATCAAAATAGTACAATTTCCAAAGAGATGCAGTTTTCAAACACAAAGCAGAATATACGATTTCGTATACTTAATATCATTAGGAGCAGAAATCATAGTTGTCCTTTTTAATCATACATATTTGGTTCCTGACAGATGGGGCATAGAGTAATTGGAGCATATCAGAAACAAAGGAAACATATCGGAGCTTATCAATGGCATTTAAAATGTTCCAAATCACATCAACGACATATGGAACATTACGAAGCAAAATCAACAGTGAATGAAGCATTTCAGAGCATATCAAACTCATATGTCGTACAGAAGCTCAAACGTCGTCCTTGACGTTGCAATCATATCATAACTATCCAGAGCACGAACAGAAATAACTCACAAAAACTCTGGATGTCATATCAAACATATAGAGGGTGTAGTGGGATCTCAGTCAGAATGTGATTCATCCATTTCTGAATGACCACCTGACAAAAGTCTCCCACGTCTGGGAGCTCCATCCACCCACGTCTAGGTGAAGTCAAAGGGGCCGGCAGAGCATCGCAGGCTCTAAGCAATATCCCACAAAGCGGGACCCCACAAAGCGGGCAAATAAGCGCATACCAGAATATCCCTCAAAGCGGGACCCCACAAAGCGGGCAAATCAGCGCATACCCTTTACCATTTCTGGCAAAGGTCCAGACAATCCCACACACCAGAGTACAAGAAGGCAGTTTCAACAAAAAGTAGCATATAACGGAAGCACACGCGGAACAACCAAACGTACATGTGCCTTTTCAAAAGCAGTGTGATGCAAGGAACAAATCTCTCACAAAAGTATTCATTTTAGGAAAGAAATGAAAGCAAGAGTGTACAGGGATTCCAAGCAATTATAATCAGCTCAATTGCAATAAGAAGATTAGGCGAACTCAAGTATCCAAAGGAAATGGAACAGAATATGCGAAATCGACCAAAGCTCGATTTCGGACAGAATTCCAGTGGCACATCAAACAAATATTTCAGAATAACAATTATGCTCCAATACCCATAAGAAGGCTATGGTCGAATCATATATCAATCTATATTCGGATGGAACAGATTTCATATGAAACAGGGCTCCCAACACAGAGTTACCTCTGATTTGGTAACACAAGGTCAAAATCACAATCACTGTTTTACAGAATTTATAGGGTCGGATTCAACAGACGGTAGGGTGGGCAATTGAACTCCAAAATTTTCAAACTGTATGTCCAAAGAAATATTTTCAAATCTAGTTTCAAATAAAATCAGTTTGGTACAAATCAGAATTCTCAACAGGGAGTTATAGATAACTTAGTATCGATAGGTCAGAAATCTTGAAGTCTGTTTTACAGCATCTATAGTCTCATTTGAAAGAAAAGTTTGGGTAAGTATTCGGTGTCCAAATTCTACAAAATCGGTGTCAAAAGA
Source organism: Musa acuminata AAA Group (assembly GCF_036884655.1). Taxonomy (NCBI): domain Eukaryota; kingdom Viridiplantae; phylum Streptophyta; class Magnoliopsida; order Zingiberales; family Musaceae; genus Musa; species Musa acuminata. Next base: position 15,382,044 of record NC_088348.1, read on the forward strand.
AAGACATAAGAGTCTAATTACAAACAAAATAGTTCCTGCCTGAATTCACATTTTGTGCTAAAACTTATAGCCGAAACAGTGTATAGGGGTCAATATACCGAAAATATTTCAGAATCCATGGTTTTAAGTCCAAAGAGAGACATATCAGTTTCTAAATAGAAATCTTCCAATTTATTTTGAATCAACATAAAAACAGAGTCTAATACTTCTGTAGGATGGGGTTAGAACACTTGCCTTTGGAAATTTTGACCCGAAATGACAAGATTAAAGCAAGAACCCTAAAAGCCCCAATTTTCTTCCTCTTCTTCTTCTTCTTCTTCTTCTTCTTCTTCTTTCTTTCTTTCTTTCCCTGATCACCCACGAGCTGCCTCCTCTGCTTCCTTAACAACGAAGGCAGAGAAGCTTAAGCGGTGGAATTTGTCATTTGGTGCATTTTGCAGTTTAGTCCTTGTTTTTATCATATTCACGATTAGGTCCTTAGGGTTTACATATAGGTCCTCAGATTCTTTCTTTTTTTTTTTTTTTTTTTTTTAACAGATCTCCCAAATCTTAAAAATAAGTTACCTCTAATTCATACTCTATTTCTTTTGTCAATTAAAATAGATGCTTACATTATCACCAAAAATTATACGAACACTCGGAAATGAGGGGTGTTACAATGCTGATGCAGACTTTGCTGGCTATAGACTAGATAGAAAAAGCACATCAGGAACATGTCAATTTTTAGGACATGTCCTTGTTTCCTGGTCATCTAAGAAACAAAACTCGGTTACACTATCAATAACCGAAGCTGAATATATTGCAGCAAGTGCATGCTGTGCACAAGTTGTATGGATGAAAAATACTTTAGAAGATTATAAAGTTCATCTTAAAAATATTCCCATTAAATGTGATAACACAAGTGCAATATGCTTAACAAAGAATCCTATACAACACTCAAGAACAAAATATATTGATATTAGACATCACTTTATACGAGATCATATTACTAATCATGATGTAATCATAGAGTTCATTGACACTAAACATCAACTAGCCGATATTTTTACAAAACCTCTAAGTGAAGAACAATTTGATTTCATAAGAAGAGAATTAGGAATGTTGATGTGTCCGAATACATAAACTAGTTAAAATTATCTTTCGGACTTTATTGAATGATAATATCACTTGACTGCCATTACATGCCTAAATAACATGTTGGAAATTATGTGTTGAATACAAAAATGTTTTGTCTTTTGATTGTATTTGAAATCTGTAGCATAGTTTTATTCGAATGCATAAAAGAGTTAATTTTATTTTCGGATTCGCTTAACAATTGGAATGCTAAAAATCGGATTTTCTTGTACACTCTTATGAAAAATATTTTTATGAAATGGATTTGATAAAATGATTCCATCTTGAAATATGGATGATAGTATTTCTATTTACAAAAAGTTGTTTCACATATCTTGACTCAAAACAAACTCAAAAATAGCATGAATCAAAGCAATCAACATATCATGTTTTCCTTTATGTGCTTGAACAATTAATTTCCTATCAATTACTATTGGAAATAACATGAATCAAGTAAAGGCATGAAACAATCATTGCACGTATACTCAAAATTTACTTGTATTGTTCTCCTGATATCACAACTACCATGCTTTTTGTTGATGACAAAGGGGGAGAAATATATGAATTGATGCTATAAACACTGATGCTATAATTATGCCATGCTTGCATCACCAAGAGATATATGAATAAATGCTATGATTTGCATTATGCCTTGTATCATGTCAAGATATCAAACAAAAAACTTGTATCGTAATTTTACGAGTTGATATCTTACCGTGTGATGAATTGCAATACTTGCTAAAATATTTGAAATGTGTACTTGAAATGTGTACATCATGTATTGATATCATGGTATCTTACTTCACAGTTTTATATATTGATATCTTACAATATGATGAATTGTTACTATTACCATCATTCAAACTTGTAAGGTAAAATTTGAAAATGAATATCAAGCCTTGACATCATCTTCGGAGAGATACATCATGATGGGAATCATGATGGGAATATTGATAAGTTCAAATGATTTTAACTTATCAATATGTCTCTTGAATTCTTAAGGTTTTGAATTCAAGAATGACTTATCTCAAGTATGGCATATAGATAGGGGGAGTTAAGGTTTTTTTTTTTGGTAAGTAAAAGTAAATTGATTATGTGTAAAGTTTCTACAACTAGCTTTATCTATACAAGTCATAGACAAAGCCAAGTAACTCATAGAGTGCGAATGCGATAGTTATGACTACACATGCTGTAGACTATAACTACCTGTGGGTACATTATTTGGCATCATTCCCAAGATCTTTAGCTAATAGCAAAATTAAATTTGATAAAAATATCTTTTTCTCTTCGGGTGAAGTGCTCGGTTTTGAGATCATGCTCCATACAGGATCTTGAGTCTCTAATAATCTCTTTCAAGAGCTGAGCATTGTTTGTGTGTTGACATTCAAAGATTCTATTACATCTCTCCTTCCACATCCACCAAATAGCGCATCTGAAAGTAACCTTTGCCGGTTGTGTAAGAGGCCCTTTTCTTGAGAAACATTGCATAAGGTCGCCTAGTTCTTGGTGCAAGTTTGGTTGCGGCAGTCTATTGAGTTCAAATCGCTGGAGAATCTCCTTCCATATCCATTTTGTATAATCACAAGCAAAATAGAGGTGGTCAACAGTTTCTTCTTGTTGCAAACAAAGGGAGCATCGGTTAACATGATAGATACCTCTTCTTTTCATATTGTCTATTGTAGGTAGTTTATTGAGAAGGGCCTGCCATGTACATAAGGAGTGTCTTTGTGATCCCGGTCGATCCCATGTCCAACTGCTTGGGACCCACTTGTTATTTCTTTGCCTAATTTGATTCCATGCGGATGTGACACTAAATTTGCCATTGTCATGAGGCCAAATAAGTGTATCTGAAGAGTTGTTCCTGATTGGAATAGCTATGATAGTCGGCCAAAGTGATAACATTTCGGGAGAAATTGGATTAGGGAGACACCAAGTACCGTTAGCAATGAACTCGGAAACCTTCCAATCTTTGGGAGCCCCAAGATCTTTTCGTATTCTGTCGCCATATAATTGAAATATACTCTTCCCATTCACTCAAGGATCGTACCACATATTAGTACTAGTTCCGGAAGAGATTGCATACGAAATGTGTTTGATTAGCCAATTCCTTGCCTTTAAAATTCCTTTCCAAGCTGCAGAGTGGTATGTTCTTGTTGAAATTTCCCAGATTGATTCCTTTGAAAGATACCTAGCAGAAACCCATTGTGACCATAAGGAACATTTGTTTTGCAAAAGATCCCACAATTGTTGTACCAGGCTTGCTTGATTCCAATCTCTAGTATTTCTCAAGTTTAGCCCCCCTTCATCTTTCGGTTTGCAAATGCTATCCCAATTTACCATATGCATTGCCTTATCATTTGTGCCATTCCAGAAGAAGTTCATTAATAACCGTTCAATATCTTGGAGAAGTCCAGCAGGCAAAAGAAATGCATTACACCAATATATAGAGTAGGAGTGCAATACAGAACGGATGAGTTCGAGTCGTCCTGCTTTTGATAGAAGCCTATTTTTCCAAGAAGAAATTCTATTCTTTATTTTTTGCAGGATAGGCTGACAGTGGGTTTTGTGAATGCCTGTGGATATGAGCGGGAGACCCAAATAAGGAACTGGCAGGCTTCCTTCACTAACCCCCAAAGTTTGTGCAATAAAGACCTTATCCTCAACGTAAGGGCTCATATATACTTTACTTTTCGCATGATTTAACTGAAGTCCAGAAACCATACCAAAGTCATTCATAATAGTAGCCAGGTTCTTTACTGAAGTTGGATCATTTAGGAGGAAGATAAGTAAATCATCTGCAAATGTTATATGTGGTATATGAATAGAGCCAGCATTGGGTACCTTAATGCTGCCATTTAAGACTGCATGTTCCAACATACAGCTAAGTCCTTCCATCGCAATAGTAAAGAGATACGGAGAGAGTGGATCACCTTGTCGGATGTCATTCGTGCTCCCAAAAAAACCAATAGGTGAGCCATTAAAGAGTATCGAAAACTTTGGAGTTTCCAGGCAAGATTGAATCCAATTAACCCATTGCTGTGGGAAGTTCATATCGAGGAGCATCTTATAGATAAATTTCCTATTAACTGAATCAAAGGCTTTCCGTAAATCAGCTTTAAAACATATTTTTGTCCCTCTTGCTTTTGAATGCAAATCTTTGACCAAGTCATTAGCAAGCAAAATGTTATGATGTATACTTCTCCCTTTGATGAAAGCAGCTTGAGGGAGTTGAGGTTAACTCCATTATCAATTGATTATCATCATCAAAAAGGGGGGATTGTTGAATCTCAGATTTTGATGATGAAGTCACTTGTCATTTGTTGTCTAATCTATGTGTTGAGATAAGTGTGCAGGATTAACTACGATGAAAGTTAGACATGCAGCAGGAGTTGCGCCGGAGTCAAGACAATGATCACGTTGGGAGTTCGAGAGTTCGACAGAAGTTCGGACAGTCGTCGGAGGTTCTGCGGGAACAAATCCGATAAGTCCATAAGCTTGCCAAAAGAAGCTCGTCGGAACTCGCCAAGTGGATCGTCGCAAGTCCAAGAGTTTGCCGGAAGTCCGCAGGAGCATCACCGAGGGTTCATCGGATGATCGACGGAAGTTCGCCGGAAACTCGCCGGAAGAAGCGATTGACGCACCGGAGCAAGCTGCAGAAATTGTCTTAGGATTTATCATAGTTAGCATAATGATTAAGTTGGAAATGGGAGGTGATCCCATTAGCTTAATCTTGGGGCAATTGGGCCCCTGAAAAATCCAAATTGGGCCGAATGGATCTACCCATTCGGACCCTGATTGCTGTGGGAGGTGCAACCGCCCAAGCCAGGAGGTAGCACCGCCTGGGCTCAGTCTCCGAGCGAGACTGGACGGTGCAACCTCTCCTGACAGGAGGTAGCACCGCCTGAGCTCAGTCTTCGAGCTCTGGCAGGCGGTGCAACCGCCCTAGTCAGGAGGTGCAACCGCTTGAGCTCGGTCTTTGAGCTCTGGCAGAGAGGTGCAACCGCCCCTGACAGAGGTGGCACCGTCGAGAGGCTCAGTCTTCGAGCTCTGCCAGGCGGTGCAACCGCCCCAGTCAGGAGGTGCAACCGCCTGATCCCGAATTTCCGGGAATTGACAGTTTTGAGCTCCAAATTTGAACTGGGTTGGGGCCTATAAATACCCCACCCATTCAGCACTGAAAGAGAATAACTAACACTCGAAATCTTGATCTTTTTCTGTGATTCTTAGAGCTCAAAATTGTTGAAAAGGTCAAAAGTTCTCCTCCCTCTATTCTTCAAGTTTTGAGTTGTAAAGAGAGGAGAGAAAATTTCTGTAAGGGTTGTCTCCTAAGCCCGTCAAAAGGAGTGAAACTGTAAAAGGATGGTTGGCCTTCGCCTATTGAAGGAAGGCCTCTAGTTAACGTCGATGACCTCGTCGGTGGAGGAAGCCAAAAGTGGAGTAGGTCAAGATTGACCGAACCACTCTAAATCTCGGTTTGCATTTACTTTGAGCATTTTATCTTTACTGCAAACCTCCTAAATAGCTACTGCCTTCTGCGCTTTTACGAACGAGTTTCAAAGTTCAGAACTTTCCGAATCTGCGTTTAGACATAAATCGGCTTTTTCGTACGATCATTACATTTCAGTTTACGTTTACGTTTTGATTTCAATCATAACTGCAAACTGCCTTCTGCGCATTTATAAAACGTATCTCAAAGTTCAGTATCCTCAAAATTGGCATTTAGACGTAAACCAGTTTTATCGTACGAACTGCAAACTGCCTTCGTAGATTTACTTTAACGTCATCTCGCTTAATCTTAAGTTAAAGTAATCTTAGAATTGGCTTTTACATCGAAATCGTTTTTATCAAACGAACGCAGCTTTCGATTTTAATAGTGAAAGATTTCTATTGCACTAATTCATCCCCCCCCCCCCCCCCCCCCTCTTAGTGCTCTTGATCCTAACAGCATTTTCCTCCCACATAATATCCTTACCTTTTATAGCTTTATTCCTATATTTATCCACTTCATCTACAGCTTGCAGATGTTTAAACTTTAAAATACCTTGAATCATGTGGTCTTAGTTGGCAGGGTTTGTTGAAGCACGATATGATTGTTGCGACACAATATCCTGGTTAGTACTTGTTGGAGCAACCTGGCTAGAGGGGTTTGTTGGGGCATAAGTTTGTTGTGGCAGAATATCCTTGTTGGCGATGTTTGTTGCGGCCTAAGTTTGTTAAGGAAGAATATCCTTGCTGGCGAGATTTGTTTGGGGCCTGAGTTCGTTGAGACACAAAGTCCTGGTTGGTACAATGAGTGGATATTGGAATTCCTATTGTGGACCGATCCAATGATATTGGAAGAGATGAAGTTCCTGACTTATGCTTCTCCTGTCCACAAGTACCATGGGAAACTTCTGTTATGGAAGGCTCCGACATAATAGGAAGAGATAAAATTTTGGATTTGTCCTTCTGTTCGCGATGCTGTCCTTTCAAGTTAGAATGCTCAATAGTCTTCGTCACTATCGGTGCTACTGCCATTGGAGGAGACTCGCCTTATTGTTGAGGCACTTGACGTGGTCGATAGACCTTAGTGATCGGTTTCGGAGTTTGCTGATAGGCTCCATTTGCATGACCAAAAGATAAGCAACGCTGACATCGTTGTGGCTTCCAGGAATATGAGACATGTACCTTCCGAGTGTTCCCATCAAGATCACGATAGAAAACCTCATTAGGAAGATCTTCATCAAAAGAAACCAGTACACATGCTCGTGCAAATGCTAATCTCGTCTGAGCTGCTGTTGCTTTGTCGATGTAGAGTGGCTGTCCTAGAGTGCTGCATAACTTTACAATAAAACGTCGACTCTAAAGATGTAGAGGAAGGCCTTGAAAGGATACCCATAATGGAATAGATTGCAGGCTATCTAACTCCAAACGGACATCAGGAGACCAGCGTCGTAGAATCATTGGATGGCCGCGAATAGTCCAGAATCCTTCGATGACCCATTGCAAATCTTCTTCAGAGTATAGCTTGCAAACAAAGAATCCGTTCTCCAGCATATGAAGGTCAAATGATGATATTCCCCATTGAGTTTTGATAAATGAGGATAGTGGGAAATAAGATGTTTTGAGACCTACCACATAGCCAACAATCACCCTAGACCATGTCTCAATCAACTCTGCTAAATCAGTAGTCTCGTATACATCAATCTTCTTATCATCCTGAACTTCTAGAGTAAAGAATTCCAAGCTTAGATCCGGACTTCCAACCAGAGCCTTGAAGAGGCTAGTCCAAGGTCGAGGGTTACTGGAAATGAAAGCAGGCTGCCGCGATCTAGAGTGCGACCTGCTTCGATGATGTTTCGTCGAAGGAGTTTCTCTCTAGAGAGGATATGGTGGAGGAGCAACTTAAGAGGTATGGGTAGGGAGTCTTGCCATTGTATCTACCCTTCCGCCATTGTCGCCAGCCCCAAGGGCCATCGTTGCCATGTTTGATCCCTTCTCTAATCACTGCTACAGTACCGTCGCCCTTGGAAATAGTCGATGTTGTAGTAGATTAGATCCCTGCTATAATACCGTCGCCCTAGGTAGATCTGGTCGCCGCTATAGTACCATCACCCTTGGGGAGAAGCCGATGCAGCAGGAGATCAGATCATCGCTATAGTACCATCGCCCTAGGGAGATCAGATCGCTGCTATAGTATCGTCGCCCCGTGGGAGAAAGTCGACGCTATAGGAGTCAAATAGCTCTAGGGAGATCTGGTCACTGCTACAGTACCATCGCCCTTGGGAAACAGCCGACGCTGCAGGAGATCAGATCACCGCTACAATGTCATTGCCCTATAGAGATCTAGTCGTTGCTACAGTACCGTCGCCCTTGGAAAACAGCCGACGCTGCAGGAGATCAGATCACCACTACAGTGCCATCGCCCTAGGGAGATCTGGTCGCTGCTACAGTACCGTCGCCCTTAGGAAACAACCGGTGCTACAGGAGATCAGATCACCGCTACAGTACTTTTCAATAAATCTATGCTTGTCATGTATGAATTTATTGAATGTGACTTTGAGGATGATTTCGGATTTCACAAATGCTTGATTTATACTTATGACATGAGACACATTTTAAATATGAATCATGTTCAATGCTTCAATCATGTTATATCTCCCTTAATTTATTTTGTTCTCCTAGATTTATTTACCAAATAGGAGAATCTTCCGAATGAATGAAATGATACAAATGAATCACTTATCGATATATCTATTTAAAATATCTTTTTAATATGATGTTGATAATTTTAGATGTCAATTCATGACATGAGATAATTGAATCCTTGACTTACTCTTTATATGGCTTGAAAATATATGTTTAAAATCTTGCTTGATAAGTTGTTTTATAAGATTTTGCCTTTACGTCTTGAACTTTCATGCTTATCTTGATTTAGCATATAAAGACTAAGGCATGCTTAGATGAAAAAGAATCACTTAAAAAATACTTTTCCCATCTGATCGAGAGTAATGATTTCATGATATTTTATGAATCTCGAAATTGATTTTTATGACTTGATTATGAGTTTCAAGTTAACGATTTGATTTGAATGAGTTTTATCTAAATCATAATCTTGATCTTGCAAAATTGGAATCACAAATAATATCTTTTGGTATTCATGAATTGATACTCACAATATGAAAGTATTGGTATTCATGACTTGAATTTGATTGAAACATTGCATGCTTAAATTAATCATTCTCCTATGTTTCAAAAATTCTTTAAATGCCTTATGTGATGATTGAAAATTAATTTGCTTTATGATGAATCATGAATCATAACTTGATCTATAATATTAATATATTTTAATCATGATCCTTGGTTGTATAATTCTTTTGCTCTATTAAAAAGATTTATCGAATAAATCATGTCCTTCTTGAATTTTTTGATATCATGACATGATCTTGTAATATGGCTTGTATAATGATTAAATTTTTTAGCCATTGATTTCTCCCTTCTTTTCGATAATGATAAAGGGGGAGTTAGTTTACTAGTCTGCATATTTCAAAGGAAGAAAAATTTGCTAGCTCGATCATTTCATTGAAAGAACTTGCTATCATGAACACTACCAATAAATTGCAAATCTTGCAATCTAAAGAGAAGCAAAGAATTGCTATCTCGAAAGAAGCAAGAAATGCTATCTTATAATCTCAAGCAAATGTGCTATCTTGCCTATTTCAAGAAGCAAAACTTGCAACTTGCACATTGCAATATGAAGCAAGAATCATGAGCTTACACAAGAAAGCTGTCTTGCACTTGCTTTCAAAATTATTGCTAGCTTGTATGTAGCAAAACTTGCATATCGTAAAAATTGCTAGCTTGTAGTCCAAAGAGAAGCAAATAGTTGCTATCTCAAGATGCTAAACATGCTAAACTTGCACTTTGCAATGGAAGCAAAATTGCGAGCTCAAACATTGCAAAGGAAGCAAAATTTGATAGCTTGCAACTTGCATATTTCAAGAAGCAAGAGTTGCTTTCTTGAACATCTCAAAATTGCTAGCTTGCGTGTCTTAAAACATTGAAAAATTTTTGCTAGCTTGTATATTGTAAATTTGCTATCGTACTACCATGTATATCTTTGATGATAACAAACTTACATGATGGTAAAAATGGATATTATGTTTTTAATGCAATAAGTTGAATTTATACTACAAACACATTAGTGTTGGACTTCTCCTTTTTGTTGATGACAAAGGGGGAGAACTATGATGTTATGCATAAGTTTATGCAAAAGTTCATGATGACGTGTTGCAAGTATTCATGACGAATATTGCAATGACTTGAATTCAATTTGAATTCAAGGTTCTATCAATATGGCAAATTGATAGAGGGAGTTTGTTTAAACACCGGGAGTTAAGTTTAACTCCGTCATCAGTTGGTTGTCATCACCAAAAAGGGGGAGATTGTTGAATCTCGTATTTTGATGATGAAACCAATTGATAATTGCGTTTATGTTTTAATATATATTTTGAGTGACGCGGGATGCTTCGATCAGGATGAGACAATTAAAAAATGAAAAATCATGTTGTGCCGGAGGAACATGTCAGAAGATTGGACGTCGGGCCGGTGGATCGGTCACGTATCGACAGAAAGCTTCGGGCCGTGGACTCGGGCATCGGGCCAAGAAGAGCTGGGATTGTGCCAAGGATATCAGAGTTGCGGAGTCAACTGGCTAACTGGGCAATAGGCCACAGGAGAGGACGATGCGCCGAATAATCGGACAAAGCGTCGAGGGACCAATGACATGCCGGACAACTTGGTTAATTGCTTAGGATTACTTGTCTTGAACGATGTTTTGCTTTACATGTGCAGGATTAACTACGATGAAAGTAAGACATGCAGCAAGAGTTGCGTCGGAGTCAAGACTATGATCACGTTGGGAGTTTGAGAGTTCGACGGAAGTCCGAACGATCGTCGGAGGTTCTGCGGGAACAAATCCGAGATGTCCAAGAGCTTGCCAAAGAAGCTCATCGAAACTCGCCAAGTGGATCGTCGCAAGTTTAGGAGTTTGCCAGAAGTCCACCGGAGCATCGGCGAAGGTTCGTCGGATGTTCGCCGGAAGTTCACCGGAAACTCGCCGGAAGAAGCGATTGACGCACCGGAGCAAGTTGCAATAAATGTCTTAAGAAATATTGTAGTTAGCATGTAGATTAAGTTAGGAATGGGAGGTGATCCAATTAACTTAATCTGGGGGCAATTGGGCCCTTGATAGACCCAAATTGGGCCGAATGGATCAACCCATTTGGACCAGAATTCCTGCCAAGCGATGGCACCGCCAAGGTCGGCGGTGCCACTGCCCAGGAGACGGTCTCCTAGGAAAGCTGGGCGGTGCAACCGCCTAGGTCAGGCGGTGGCACCGCCTAGGTCAGGCGGTGGCACCGCCTGAGCTCAGTCTCCGAGCGAGACTGGGCGGTACAACCGCCCCTGTCAGGCGGTGGCACCACCTAGAGGCTCAGTCTTCGAGCTGCCAGGCGGTTGTACCGCCCCAGTCAGGAGGTAGTACCGCCAGGACCCCGGAAATCTAGGAAATGACATTTTTTAGCTCCAAATTCAAACCAGTTTGGGGCCTATATATACCCCACCCTTTCCTGCATGAAAAGGCACCGAAAGCTTGATCTTACTCTGTGATTTTTAGAGCTCAAAAGTGTTGTAAAGGCTAGAAGTTCTCCTCCCTCTTTTCTTTCAAGTTTTGAGCTTTCAAGAGAGGAGTGAAATTCTGTATTCTGTAATGGTTGTCTCCTAAGCCCGTCAAAAGGAGTGAAACTGTAAAAGGGTGGTTGGCCTTCGCCTATTGAAGGAAGGCCTCTAGTGGACGTTGGTGATCTCGTCGGAGGAGGAAGCCGAAAGTGGAAGTAGGTCACGTTTGACCGAACAACTCTAAAATCTGGTTTGTATTTCCTTTGTGCTATTTATCTTAACTGCAAACTGCCTTCCTTAATTTACTTCAAATATGTTTCCGTAAGCTTTCAAAGTTATTATCTGCACGAAATAATTTTTACGTCGGAATCGGATTTCAACGTACAAATGCAATTTCAATCATCGAAAGTTTTCTGCTGCACTAATTAACCGCCCCCCCCCCCCCCCCCCCCCCTCTTAGTTCTCTTGATCCTAACAGTGTTATCACATTTAATGGGAATGTTTTTAAGATGGAATTTATAATCTTCTAAGGTATTTTTCATCCACATAACTAGTGTACAGCATGTAAGATCAAGAGCACTAAGAGGGGGGGGGGGAGGGGGAAGGGTTGTGAATTAGTACAGCGAAAAACTTTCGACGATTTAAAACGACGTTTGTACGATAAAAGCGATTTCGATATAAAAGCCGATTCAGAAATTGCTTTAACTTAGATTAGGCGAAGTGCAGTTAAAGTAAAGCTATCGAGGCAGTTTGCAGTTAAGATAGAGAACAGAAAGTAAATGCAAACCGAGATTTAGAGTGGTTCGGTCAATCTTGACCTACATCCACTTTTGGCTTCCTCCTTCGATGAGGTCACCGATGTCCACTAGAGGCCTTCCTTAAATAGGCGAAGGCCAACCACCCATTTACAGATTCACTCCTTTTGACGGGCTTAGGAGACAACCCAACCCTTATAGAATTTCTCTTCTCTCCTGAAAGATCAAAACTTGGAAGAAAAGAGGGAGAACTTCTAGCCTTTACAACACTTTTGAGCTCTAAAATCATAGAGTAAGATCAAGCTTTCAGTGCCTTTTCATGAAGGAAAGGGTGGGGTATATATAGGCCCTAAACTGGTTCGAATTTGGAGCTCAAAAATGTCACCTCCCGGATTTTCGGGGTCCTAGCGGTACTACCGCCATACTGGGCGGTACGACCGCCTGACAGAGCTCGGTCTATCGAGCTCTGGCGGTGCCACCGCCTGACTGGGGCGGTTCCACCACCCAGTCTCGCTCGGAGACAGAGCTCAGGCGATACCACCGCCTGACAAGGGCGGTATCACCGCCCAGTCTCGCTCAGAGACTGAGCCCAGGCGGTACCACCGCCTGACCTGGGTGGTTGCACTGCCCAGCTTTCTTGGGAGACCATCTCCTGGGTGGTGCCACCGCCGACCTATGCGGTGCCACCGCTTGGCAGGAATTCTGGTCTGAATGGGTTGATCCATTCGGCCCAATTTGGGTCTATCAAGGGCCCAATTGCCCCCAGATTAAGTTAATGGGATCACCTCCCATTCCTAACTTAATCTACATGCTAACTACGATATTTCTTAAGACATTTACTGCAACTTGCTCCGGTACATCAATCGCTTCTTCCGGCGAGCTTCCGGCGAACATCTGACGAACCTTCGGCGATCCTCCGGCGGACTTCCAGCAAACTCCTGGACTTGCAACGATCCAATTGGCGAGTTTCGACGAGCTTCTTTGGCAAGCTCCTGGACTTCTCGGATTTGTTCCCATAGAACCTCTGAAGACCGTCCGAACTTCCGTCGAACTCTCGAACTCCCTATGTGATCATAGTTTGGACTCCGGTGTAACTCCTGCTGCATGTCTTACTTCCATTGTAGTTAATCCTGCATTTGTAAAATAAAACTTTGATCGAGACAATTAATCCTAAGCAATTAACCAAGTTGTCCAGCATGTCATTGGTCCCTCGACGCTTCGTCCGATTATTCGGCGCATCGTCCTCTCCTGCGGCCTATTGCCCAATCGGCCAGTTGACTCCGCAACTCCGATATCCTTGGCACAATACCCACTCTTCTTGGCCCGATGCCCGAGTCTACGGCCCGAAGCCTTATGTCGATATGTCGACCGATCCACCGGCCCGACGTCCAATCTTCTGACATGTTCCTCTTGTTAGGATCGGAGCGGCACTAAGAGGGGGGTGAATTAGTGCAGCGGTGAAGTGCGATAAACTTTTCACGATTTAAACACTTTTCGAAAACTTCGTACAATAAAAACAACGTTTTCGTTTAAAACCGTTTCGATTGCGTTTTAACTTGAAGAGATAAGTAAGACGGAGACAAAGCAGTATAGCATTAAAGTGCAAATGGTTTGCAGTAATATAAATGATAATAAGTAAATGCAAACCAGAGATTACGTTGATTTTACAATGGTTCGGTCAAATGACCTACATCCACTTGCGAGGCCCCTCTTCGATAAGGCTCCCACCTTCCACTAGCAAATCTCTTGAAAGGGAAGGGTAAATACCCCTCTTACAACTTTTATAAGCGGTTCACTCTCTTACAAATTTTCAGCAAGAAAGAAGGAGGTGAACACTAGCAAATTGAAAACAAGAAAGGCAAAGACTCTTCTAAGACTTTTCTCTCAATCACTTGCTGCTCAAAAAGTTGTAATCTCAGCTGAGATTTGAGGGGTATTTATAGGCCTCAAGAGGATTCAAATTTGGGCTCCAAATTTGAATTCTCGTTGGGTTCCCGATGCTAGCGGTGCCACCGCCTGTCAGTGGCGGTGCCACCGCCTGTCAGTGTCAGACACTGACAGTGCTGGGCGGTGCCACTGCCCAGCTCTCGAGTGCAGGGCGGTGCAACCACCCAGTCTGGCGGTGCCACCGCCAGACCCTTCGGTTCACTTGTTGGGCTTCAAATTTAGCCCAAACCAAGTCTAATTTTAGTCCCAATTGGCCCCTAAGTAGGATATAGGATTATCTCTTAATCCTAATCCTAATTACAAGTGAACTACATAACAAAACACATCCTAAGCAAGTTTTCAACCGCGAACGTCGAGTCTTGTTCCGGCAAGCTTTCCGACGAACTTCTTCCGACGGACTCCCAGCAAGCTTCCGAACTTGTGATGACTTTAACGAGTAGCCGAGCCTTCTCGGTGATCTCCGTGAACCTCCGACGATCTCTTCGGCGAACTTCCGAAAATTCCGACTGGTTCCCAATTTCTTCTCGGTTGGTTCCGGCAGCATCTCCGACGATTCTTCGGACTCTTAAACGTCCATCGAACTTGACTCCGATATTCTTGCTTTGTGTTTTCTGGTTATCGTAGTTACTCCTGCACACTTAACTCAATAATATGGATTAGATCAATTAACCCATCAATTGATTTTATCATCAAAATCCGAGATTCAACACCTCCGACACAACATGATTTTTCCTGCTTTAATTGTCTCATCCCGATCGAAGCATCATGCGTCACTCAAAACGCAGACTAAATCATAAACATATATCAAGTGGTTTTATCATCAAAATACGAGATTCAACAATCTCCACCTTTTTTATGATGACAACCACTTGATGACGGAGTTAATCTTAACTCCCGGAGTTTAAACAAACTCCCCCTATCAATATGCCATATTGATAGAAACTCTTGGATTCAAAAATCCAAGCAACATGTCATCATAAACTTATGCATAACATGTCATGTCATCAACATACTTCTCCCCCTTTGTCATCAACAAAAAGGAGAAGTACCACAATCAAGTGTTTGTTATATAAGTTCAACTCATTGTATAAAAAACATAATATCAAGTTTTATCATCATGCAGTTTTGAAGCTAGAAAATTTAGCAAGTGTTACATCATGCTTAGAACATTCAAGCTATCAAGTTTTAGATATGCAAGTTTTATAGCATACAAGATAGCACTTTTGGTAATGTTCAAGATAGCACGTTCTACATCATGCAAGCTAGCAATGTTACAACCTTTTATAACATGCAAGCTAGCTATTTAGAGATGTTCAAGAAAGAAACTCTTGCTTCTTGAAATATGCAAGTTTACTAGATGTGCACGTTAGCATGTTTTGCTTCTTCTTGAGATTTCAAACTAGCAATTATCGGTGATGTTCAAGATGTTAGGATCAAGAGCACTAAGAGGGGGGGGGGGTGAATTAGTGCAGCAGAAAACTTTCGACGATTAAAACTGCATTTGTACGATAAAAGTGATTTTGGTAAGAAAGCCGATTCATAAATCACTTTAACTTGTGATCAAGCGAGATGCAATTAAAGCAAAGATATAAAGGCAGTTTGCAGTTATAATGGAAATCAGAATGTAAGCGCAAACTGAAACATGATGTTCGTACGATAAAACTGATTTCCATCTTAACGTTGATTCGGAAAATACTTAACTATGAAACACGTTCGTAAATAAGCAGAAGGAAATAAGCTACTGAGGAGGTTTGCAGTAAAGATAAGATGCTCAAAGTAAATACAAACCGAGATTTAGAGTGGTTCGGTCAATCTTGACCTACATCCACTTTTGGCTTCCTCCTCCGATGAGGTCACCGACGTCCACTAGATGCCTTCCTTCAATAGGCAAAGGCCAACCACCCTTTTACAGTTTCACTCCTTTTGACGGGCTTAGGAGACAACTCTTATAGAATTTCTCTCCTCTCTTGAAAGCTCAAAACTTGGAAGAAAAGAGGGAGGAGAACTTCTAGACTTTACAACACTTTTGAGCTCTAAAATCACATAGTAAGATAAAGCTTTCGGTGCCATTTCATATAGGAAAGGGTGGGGTATTTATAGGCCCCAAACCAGTTTGAATTCCGAGCTCAAAATTGTCATCTCCCGGAATTCCAGGGTCTGACGATTGCATCGCCTAGCAGAGCTCGGAGACTAAGCCTCCGGGCTGTGCCACCTCCTATCAGGGGCAGTTGCACCGCTTGGCAGAGCTCGGAGACTAAGCCTCCTTGGTGGTGCCACCTCCTGTCAGGGGCGGTTGCACCGCTTGGCAGAGCTCGGAGACTAAGCCTCTGGGTGGTGCCACTTCCTGTCAGGGGCGGTTGCACCGCTTGGCAGAGCTCGGAGACCGAGCTCAAGCGGTTCCATAGCCTATCAAGGGCAGTTGCACTGCCCAGTCTCGCTCGGAGACTGAGCCCAGGCGGTGCCATCGCCTGATTGGGGTGATTGCACTGCCTAGCTTTCCTGGGAGACCATCTCTTGGGCGGTGCCACCACCGACCCTAGCGGTGCCACCGCTTGGCAGGAATTCTGGTCCGAATGGGTTGATCCATTCGGCCCAATTTGGGTCTATCAAGGGCCTAATTGCCCCCAGATTAAGTTAATGAGTTCACCTCCCATTCCTAACTTAATCTACATGCTAACTACGATATTTCTTAAGACATTTACTACAACTTGCTCTAGTGCGTCAATCGCTTCTTCCGGCGAGCTTCTAGCGAACATCCGACGAACCTTTGGCAATGCTCCAGCGGACTTCCGGCAAACTCCTGGACTTGTGACGATCCACTTGGCGAGTTCCGACGAGCTTCTTTGGCAAGCTCCTGGACTTCTCGGATTTGTTCCCGTAGAACCTCCGACGACCGTCCAAACTTCCGTCGAACTCTCGAACTCCCAACGTGATCATAGTCTTGACTCCGGTGCAACTCCTGCTACATGTCTTACTTCCATCGTAGTTAGTCCTGCACATGTCAAACAAAACTTTGATCGAGACAGTTAATCCTTAGCAATTAACCAAGTTGTCCGGCATGTTATTGGTCCCTCAACGCTTCATTCGATTCTTCGGTGCATCGTCCTCTCCTGCGGCCTATTGCCCAATCTGCCAGTTGACTCTGCAACTCCAATATCCTTAGCGCAATACCCGCTCTTCTTGGCCCGATGCCTGAGTCCACAACCCGAAGCCTTCTGTCGATACGTCGACCAATCCATTGGCCCGACATCCAATCTTCTGACATGTTCCTCCGGCACAACATGATTTTTCCTGCTTTAATTGTCTCATCCTGATCGAAGCATCCTGTGTCACTCAAAACGTAGATTAAAACATAAACACAATTATCAATTGGTTTCATCATCAAAATACAAGATTCAACATAAGATAGTAATTTCTTCTCTTTTGAGAAGTAATTTTTGCTTTTGTCTTGAATTGTGCAAGCTAGCTAGTTTGCCTCTTTTCATGATGTTCACGCTAGAAATTCTTGCTCTCCCTTTGTCATTGTCAAAAAGAAGGGAAGACCCTTATATCAATTTTCATATTATGACAAAGGTAAGTATCATTCTTATTTGTGTATCATAATATTTTTAAATTAAAACATGCATAATTTTAAAACCTTACATTTCTTTTTTCATGCATGAGATTAAACATAAATCAATCATCACTGCACTTCATCATGCATATTATTAAAATGTAAAATCATCAAAAATGATACAAATATTTATTTTCAAAATATTCATCATTATTTTGAGCACATCATACATGATTCTAAGACATTCAAATTTTTAAGCATTTATCAACATGTTCATCATAATACCAAACATTCATCATTTAAAGCATTCATGATATACATCATATGCAATACATCATGTACATCATTATCATAAGTATTGCATGCATCATTTCAAATTCTTGAATATTTCATGCATTCATATCATCACATAAAGAATATCAAGAAGAATTAGTTGGGTGATGAGATCAATATTTCATTAATACAAGGATTTGTACATAAAAATCATATCATGAGAGATAAAATATCAAGGATCGAGTAAATACCAAAAGACATGATTTATTTAAATAATTTCTTTAATAAAATGCAAGAAGTCATGGTGAATGATCTTGATTTACATAAAGTTTCCAAACATAATTATCAAGATCATGGTTAGTTTTATAGATCTCCGCTTTAGTAAATGGTAAAAGGAAATATATGAGATATAAGATTTTGATTCATAAAGAAGATCTCAAGTAATTCCAATAAACCAAGATCATAATTTAGATAAAAATTCATTTAAATTCAAATCATCAAATCAAAATCATTTTCAAGAGATTCATAAAAAGATGATCAAATAGATTCATCAAAGTCAATAAGATAGAGAAACAGAATTTTCAAGAAACATGCTTTTCTCTTTTTAGTCATTTCAATTCATGTGATTTATTTCATAGAAGCATGTCATTTTCATTTATGAAAACATGCATCAACGTTTAGGATCGAAAAATGAATTTCGTCATAAAAACCATCAAAATCAATAAACCACAAAAATCATCATGTACAACTTTAAAATCTCATTCACAAAATCGTCAAATCATGGTATCAAAATTTTAATATTTTCATTACATCTTTATGCATTTCTTCAAATCAAACATGATTTCATTTAATCAAAATCGAGAAATAACAATGGAAATCAACATGATAAACATTATTACTTCTTAACCATGATTTCATATTTTCAATCAAAATCATTTTTTTTGTTTATCATAAAATATGCAATATTATCATTTTCAAAATTACTAGCATGATCATAATTTTTGCATTTTCATTTTTAAACATGTAATTTTCAAGAAAATTAATTCTATACTAAAAAAGAAAATGCATCATAAAAAGCATCAAGTAATTTCAAAATAAATTAGGGGGAATTCGATTACTTCATCATTGAAAGCAGTGAAGGCGTAGTTTATCACCTCACCTTTCTTGATTTTCTTCTTGTCTTCGGAGGAGCTCAATTCATCCAATTTTATGTTCTTCTTCTTACGTTCAAAACAAGTAGTTCCGTTCTTTTTATTCTTAAATTTTTGTTTCTTTAATTTTTTAAATTTCTTAGTAAGTAGTTCTTGTTCACCATCACTTGAGCTTATGCTTGAGTGGTCTTCAATTGTTCTATGTCCCAAATCCTTTCTGTTCTTTGGAAGGTGGTTTTGTTCATCATGTGCATTGTGCACCATTTCATATGTCATCAACGAACCAATTAGTTCTTCAAGTGGTAAGTTGTTTAGATTTTTAGCTTCTTGTATCGCAGTTACTTTTGAATTCCAATTTTTAGAAAGAGAACGTAAAATCTTGTTTAAAAGTTCAAAATCCAAAAAACTTCTACCAAGTGCTTTTAGACTATTGACAACATCCGTAAAACGGGTGTACATGTCTCCAATAGTCTCTCTTAGTTCCATACAAAATATCTCAAAATCGTGCATCAAAAAATTTATTTTAGAATCTTTTACACTACTTGTGCCTTCGTGTGTGATTTCAAGAGTGCGCCAAATATCGAAAGTCGTTTCGAACATAGAAACCTGATTAAACTTGTTTTTGTCTAAGGCACAAAATAGAGCAATCATAGTTCTAGCATTTAAAGAAAACGTCTTCTTCTCCAAATCATTCCAATGATTCATTGGAAGAGAAGACATTCGAAAACCATTCTCGATATAATATTCCATAAATTTAAATCCAACAAAAGCAAAAAAACTCTCATTCGAGTTTTCCAATAAGTGTAGTCTGTCCCATTGAAGAAGGGAGGACGAATGAGAGAGTGACCCTCTTGGATGCCGAAAAGAGCCATTTCTATATGGGTGTTAAACCAAAATAGAAAATTGTGGCTCTGATACCAATTGTTAGGATCAAGAGCACTAAGAGAGGGGGGGGTGGATTAGTGCAGCGGAAAACTTTCGACGATTTAAAATGACGTTCATACGATAAAAGCGATTTCGGTATAAAAACCGATTCGGAAATTGCTTTAACTTAGATTAGGTGAAGTGCAGTTAAAGTAAAGCTATGGAGGCAGTTTGTAGTTAAGATAGAGAACAGAAAGTAAATGCAAATCGAGATTTAGAGTGGTTCAGTCAATCTTGACCTACATCCACTTTTGGCTTCCTCCTCCGATGAGGTCACCGACGTCTACTAGAGGCATTCCTTCAATAGGCGAAGGCCAACCACCCTTTTACAGTTTCACTCCTTTTGACGGGCTTAGGAGACAACCCTTACAGAATTTCTCTCCTCTCTTGAAAGATCAAAACTTGGAAGAAAAGAGGGAGGAGAACTTCTAGCCTTTACAACACTTTTGAGCTCTAAAATCACATAGTAAGATCAAGCTTTCGGTGCCCTTTCATGCAGAAAAGGGTGGGGTATATATAGGCCCCAACTGGTTTGAATTTGGAGCTTAAAAATGTCACCTCCCGGATTTCCGGGGTCCTGGCGGTACTACCGCCAGACTGGGCGGTACAACCGCTTGACAGAGCTCAGAGACCGAGCTCTGGCAGTGCCACCGCCTAACTAGGGCGGTTCCACCGCCCAATCTCGCTCGAAGACTGAGCTCAAGCGGTACCACCGCCTGACAGGGGCGGTACCACCGCCTAGTCTCGCTCGGAGACTGAGCCCAGGCGGTAACACCACCTGACCTGGGTGGTTGAACCGCCTAGCTTTCTTAGGAGACCATCTCCTGGGCGGTGCCACCGCCTGGCAGGAATTCTAGTCCGAATGGGTTGATCCATTCGGCCCAATTTAGGTCTATCAAGGGCCCAATTGCCCCCAGATTAAGTTAATGGGATCACCTCCCATTTCTAACTTAATCTATATGCTAACTATGATATTTCTTAAGACATTTACTACAACTTGCTCCGGTGCGTCAATCGCTTCTTCCGGCGAGCTTCCGGTGAACTTCCGGTGAACATCCGATGAACCTTCGACGATCCTCCGGCGGACTTCTGGCAAACTCCTAGACTTGCGACGATCCACTTGGCGAGTTCCGACGAGCTTCTTTGGCAAGCTCCTGGACTTCTCGGATTTGTTCCCGTAGAACCTTCGATGATCGTCCGAACTTCCGTCGAACTCTCGAACTCCCTACGTGATCATAGTCTTGACTCTGGTGCAACTCCCACTGCATGTCTTACTTCTATCATAGTTAATCCTGCACATGTAAAACAAAACTTCGATCGAGACAATTAATCCTAAGCAATTAACCAAGTTGTCCGGCATGTCATTGGTCCTTCGACGCTTCGTCCGAATATTTGGCACATCGTCCTCTCCTATGGCCTATTGCCCAATCGGCCAGTTGACTCCGCAACTCCGATATCCTTGGCACAATACCCGCTCTTCTTGGCCTGATGCTCGAGTTCACGACCTGAAGCCTTCTATCGATATGTCGACCAATCCAATGGCCCAACGTCCAATCTTCTAACATGTTCCTCCGACACAACATGATTTTTCCTACTTTAATTGTTGTTAGAACCCTTGCAGATTCTAAACTTGGGGTTGATCTCTTTAGGGGATCGGCCTCCTTGGAACTCTATAGGGGTTCCTCCCTCCAAGTTGCTGCTCAAAGGCTGCAGAAAAGATTCATCTATTGCTTAAGAAAAGAGAAGGAATACATGGCTATTTATAGGGCTTCTAAACCCTAACTCCTAATAGGACTCCTACTTAAGACTCTTACTTCTAACCAACTCCTAATAGGACTCCTACTCAAGACTCATATTCCCTTACAACTCCTAATTCTTCTATAAGAAAAAACCTCCTACATAAATGCCCCTCTCAATTAGGACTCTCCTAGCTAGAGTCCTAACAGAATGTCCCTCTCAATTAGGACTCTCCTAGCTAGAGTCCTAACAGTTTTACATGAATGTCCCTCTCAATTAGGACTCTCCAAGCTAGAGTCCTAACAATTGTCTCATCCTGATCGAAGCATCCTGTGTCACTCAAAATGTAGATTAAATCATAAATATATATCAAGTGATTTCATCATCAAAATACGAGATTCAACACAGCATGCACTAGCTGCAATATACTCAGCTCTGGTTGTTGATAGTGCAACCGAGTTTTATTTCTTAGATGATCAGGAAACAAGGGAATGTCCCAAAAATTGACATGTTCCTGATGTGCTTTTTCTATCTAGTCTACACCTAGTAAAATCCGCATCAGCATAAGCAATTAACTCAAAATTCTCAGATTTTGGATACCATAATCCTATATTTATGGTACCTTTAAGATATCTAAGTATTCTTTTAACTGCTTTAAGATGAGATATCTTAGGGTTCGATTGAAAGCTAGCACAAAGTCCTACACTAAACATGATATCTGGTCTAGTTGCAGTGAGGTAAAGTAAACTTCCTATCATACCCCTATAAGTTTTTTGATCGAAGCTTTCTCCATTTTCATCAACTTCTAACTTAGTGGACGTACTCATAGGAGTGTTAATAGCTTTTGAGCTATCCATATTAAATCTTTTCAGCAGATCTAAAGCTTATTTAGTTTGACTAATAAGGATGTCATTGCTTAGTTGCTTAATTTGTAAGCCTAAGAAAAAGGTTAATTCTCCCACCAAACTCATTTCAAATTCGAGACTCATGGTTTTAACAAAAGATTCACAAAGAGATTCATTCGTAGAACCGAAGATAATATCATCAACATAAATTTGAACAATGAGAAAATTATTTTTAAAATTCTTGATAAACAATGTAGTATCGACCTTGCTTTTTGTGAAATTATTTTCAATAAGAAAAGTACTAAGTCTCTCGTACCAAGCTCTTGGGGCTTGTTTTAAACCATAGAGAGCTTTAGTTAATTTAAATACATGATTAGGTAGGCTATTATTTTCAAATCTGGGAGGTTGTTAAAAGCGCTTTTAAAATCCATTTGAAACAACTTAAATTTATTATTACTAGCATAGGCAAGGAGCATCCTTATGGCTTCTAATCTAGCCACAGGAGCGAAGGTTTCTTCGTAATCGACACCTTCTTCTTGGTTGAAACCTTTGGCCACTAATC
Source organism: Musa acuminata AAA Group (assembly GCF_036884655.1). Taxonomy (NCBI): domain Eukaryota; kingdom Viridiplantae; phylum Streptophyta; class Magnoliopsida; order Zingiberales; family Musaceae; genus Musa; species Musa acuminata. The sequence continues at coordinate 15,405,062 of NC_088348.1, forward strand.
TAGCCTTGTTTCTAATCACGATACCATATTCTTTTTTTTGGTAAGTAAAAGTAAATTGATTATGTGTAAAGTTTCTACAAATAGCTTTATCTATACAAGTCATAGACAAAGCCAAGTAACTCATAGAGTGCGAATACGATAGTTATGACTACACATGCTGTAGACTATAACTACCTATGGGTACATTATTTGGCATCATTCCCAAGATCTTTAGCTAATAGCAAAATTAAATTTGATAAAAATATCTTTTTCTCTTCGGGTGAAGTGCTCGGTTTTAAGATCATGCTCCATACAGGATCTTGAGTATCTAATAATCTCTTTCAAGAGCTGAGCATTGTTTGTGTGTTGACATTTAAAGATTCTATTACATCTCTCCTTCCACATCCACCAAATAGCGCATCTGAAAGTAACCTTTGCCAGTTGTGTAAGAGGCCCTTTTCTTGAGAAACATTGCATAAGGTCGCCTAGTTCTTGGTGCAAGTTTGGTTGCGGCAGTCTATTGAGTTTAAATCGTTGGAGAATCTCCTTCCATATCCATTTTGTATAATCACAAGCAAAATAGAGGTGGTCAACAGTTTTTTTCTTGTTGCAAACAAAGGGAGCATCGGTTAACATGATAGATACCTCTTCTTTTTATATTGTCTATTGTAGGTAGTTTATTCAGAAGGGCCTGCCATGTACATAAGGAGTGTCTTTGTGATCCCGGTCGATCCCATGTCCAACTGCTTGGGACCCACTTGTTATTTCTTTGCCTAATTTGATTCCATGCGGATGTGGCACTAAATTTGCCATTGTCATAAGGCCAAATAAGTATATCTGAAGAGTTGTTCCTGATTGGAATAGCTATGATAGTCGGCCATCACGATACCATATTCATCTTGCTTATTTCTAAAGACTCATTTAGTACCAATAACTAAATGGTCATTTGGCCTAGGAACAAGCTTCCACACCTCATTTCTCACAAATTGATTTAACTCATCTTGCATTGCGATAATCCATGAATCATCTTTCATGGCTTCGTCAATACATTTAGGTTCAATTTGAGAGAGAAAAGCGACGTTGGCACAAAAAATTTTAAGAGAAGAATGTGTTTGAACCCCCTTAGATGTGTCTCCTAGGATTAGCTCCTTAGGATGAGCATCTACATACTTCCAATCCTTGGGTAAAAATGTTTCGAAAATGGATGCATCCAAGTTGCTAGTTGGAGAAGGGGTTTCATTTAAATTCAAAGAATCGAAATTAACATCATCATCAAAATCATTTTTCTTGATTTCGAAAATCTCATTGAAAACAACATGAATGGATTCTTCTATAATTAAAGTTCTTTTATTGAAGATACGAAAAGCTTTAGAAACCGAAGAATAACCAAGAAAAATTTCTTCATCGGATTAGCATCAAATTTTCCTAAGGCATCTTTTTCATTCAAGATAAAACACTTACACCCAAAAACTTTAAAATATGAAACATTAGGTTTTTTATTGTTCCACAACTCATATGGAGTTTTGGTGAGTAAGGGTCTTACTAGAACTCTATTCAAAATATAGCATGCAGTGTTTACGGCTTCGGCCCAAAAATATTTGGGTAGGCTATGTTCATTCAACATGATTCTTGTCATTTCTTATAAATTTGTATTCTTTCTTTCTACTACTCTATTTTGTTGAGGATTTCTTGGAGTAGAGAAGTTGTGGTTGTATCCATTAGATTCACAAAATTCTTGAAAATCACGGTTTTGAAATTCACCACCGTGATCACTTCGAATTGATGAAATCATAAAACCCTTTTCATTTTGAACAAGTTTACAAAACTTGGTGAAATATCTAAAGCATTCATTTTTGTGTTTCAAGAAATAAGTCCATATGTATTTACTATAGTCATCTATAATGACAATGGGGTATTTGCTACCTCCTAGGCTTGATGTAGAGATTGGTCCAAACAAGTCCATATGGATCAATTGTAATGGCCTAAAGGTGCTTAGTTGATTCTTAGATTTGAAAATGCCCTTAATTTGTTTTCCTAATTGACAAGCATCACACACATTATCTTTGATGAACTTGATACGAGGAATTCCTCGTACAAGTTCTTTGAATGATATTTGAGTGATTAGTTTCATGCTAGCATGACCTAATCTCCTATGCCAAATCCAAGCATCCTCATTCAAAACCGAGAAACACATTTCATTGCAAAGATCATTGATGTCAATGGTGTATACGTTATTTGTTTTAATGCAATCATAGATGTGTTTTTGTGTGGTTTTTCAATGATGCAAGCATTAGATTCGAATTTGACGATATATTCTTTATCATATAATTGACTAATGCTCAAGAGGTTATGTTTTAAACCATCAACTAACAAAACATCTTCAATAAAGAAGTTGGATTTATTACCTATGGTTCCTTTGCCAATGATTTTACCCTTATTGTTGTCTCCGAATGTGACATAGCCTTAGTCTATGCTAGTGAGCTTAGAGAATTGAGATGGATTTTCGATCATATGTCTTGAGCATCCACTATCAAGGTACCATCTCTTGCTCATAACTTGTGATGGTGTATGTCTCTATAAGAAAGGATAATTTTTAGGTACCCATTTACTTTTGGATGCCTAAAAAACTGATCTACATTGTTTATAATGTTGTATAGAGTTTATCATGGTTCCTTTAGGAACCCAAATCAGTTTGTTCGGGCTAATTTTCTTGAATAGATAATGATATGTTTTATGTCCATATTTGTAACAAAAGTTACATTTGCTTTGGTGTCGAACATGTAAGATAGGGTCTTTTATGAAGGTAGTTGGATTTTGGTGAGGACTCCTCACAAATCCGATTCCACTTCTTTTAGGAACGTGACCATTATTTGTAAGGATCATGTTCAAAGACTTGCTACCAACCTCGAATTTCTTCAATGTGTCCTTAAGTAGCAAGTTCTCTTTTTGGAGAGTTCTATATCATGGCATTTTATACATGGAGCTAAACTATCATGATATTCAGTTTTTAATTTATCGAAATTACTAATAAGACTATCATGCTCCTTTTTTAACAATTTATTTTTTCTACTAATTGTTTTGCATTCATCAAATAAGTCATGCAAGGCATTTAATAATTCATCAAATGATAAATCTGCATCAATTAAATTTGTTACCTCCTCTCCGATGGCCATTAGGGCATAATGAGCAACTTGCTCGGTATTGGACTCCTCTTCTTCGGACGCACTTGAGTCATCCCACGTTGCTTTGAGTGCCTTCTTCTTTGATGTTCTCTTCTTGGCTTGGGGACAATCACTTTTGTTGCGTCCCGGCTTTTTGCACTAGTAGCAAATAACTTAGTCCTTTTTGGGTTCAAATTTATTTTTTGTGTCATTTTTAAACTTGTTTCTCTTAATGATTTTTTTGAATTTCCTTGTTAGAAGTGCCAAGTCATCGTTACAGTCCTCATCACTTGAGTTTTCTCTCAAGTGGTCATCTAAAGTTCTAAGTGTCATATCCTTCTTGTTCTTTGGAAGGATGTCTTCTTGCTCTTCACGAGCCTTGCAAGTCATTTCATAGGTCATTAATGACCCGATTAGTTCTTCAAGAGGGAAGTTGTTTAAATCTTTAGCCTCTTGAATAGCAGTGACTTTAGGGTCCCAACTCTTAGGAAGGGATCTTAGAATCTTATTTACGAGCTCAAAATCCGAAAAACTTTTGCCGAGTCCTTTTAGGCCATTGACGACATCCGTGAAACGGGTGTACATGTCGCCAATAGTCTCACTCGGTTTCATTCGGAAAAGTTCAAAAGAATGTATCAAAAGATTGATTTTTTACTCTTTCACTTTACTTGTGCCTTCGTGAGTCATTTCGAGTGTATGCCAAATATCAAACGCAGTTTTACAAACCGAAACACGATTGAACTCATTTTTATCAAGCGCATAAAATAAGGCATTCATAGCCTTTGCATTAAGAGTGAAAGTCTTCTTCTCCAATTCATTCCAATCGATCATTGGAAGAGAAGACTTCGAAAATCCATTTTCGACAAGATTCCAAAGTTTAAAATCCATTGAAATAAGGAAGATCCTTATTCGGGTCTTCCAATAGGTGTAGTCTGTCCCATTGAACATGGGTGGACGTGTAATAGAGTGGCCCTCTTGATTTCCGGCATATGCCATCTCTCTTGGGTTTTAATCCATTTGAGAGTTAACCCCGCTCTGATACCAATTGTTATGATCAAGAGCACTAAGAGGGGGGGGGGGGTGTGAATTAGTGCAAAAGAAAACTTTCGACGATTTAAAACGACGTTCGTACGATGAAATCGTTTCCGACATAAAACCGTTTTCGGAAACTTAACTTGAAAGCGAGTTCGTAAAGGAGTGTCGCAAAAGTAATGAGGAAGTAAAGCACATATAGAGGTTTGCAGTATGGTAAGCAGCAAGAATAAATGCAAACCAGAGAGCACCGTAATTTTAGAGTGGTTCGGTCAATCTTGACCTACAACCACTTTCGGCTTCCTCCTCCGACGAGGTCACCGACGTCCACTAGAGACCTTCCTTCAATAGGCGAAGGCCAACCACCCTTTTACAATTTCACTCCTTTTGACGGGCTTAGGAGACAACCCTTATAGAATTTTCACTCCTCTCTTAAATGATCGAAACTTGGAAGAAAAGAGGGAGGAGAACTTTTAGCTTATACAACACTTTTGAGCTCTAAAAATCACATAGTAAGATTGGATTTTCGGTGCCCTTTCATGCAGGAAAGGGTGGGGTTTATATAGGTCCCAAACTGATTTGAATTTGGAGCTCAAAAATGTTATCTCCCGGATTTTCGGGGTCCTAGCGGTACTACCGCCATAACTGGGCGGTACTACCTCTCGGAGACCGAGCTCAGGCGGTACCACCACCTGACAAGGGTGGTACCATCGCCCAGTCTCGCTCAGAGACTGAGCCCAAGCGGTACCACTGCCTGACAGGGGCGGTACTACCGCCCAGTCTCACTCGGAGATTGAGCCCTAGGCGGTGCCACCGCTTGGCAGGAATTCTGGGTCCGAATGGGCTGATCCATTCAGCCCAATTTGGGTCTGTCAAGGGCCCAATTGCCCCCAGATTAAGTCAATGGGATTACCTCCCATTCCTAGCTTAATCTACATGCTAACTACGATATTTCTTAAAACATTTACTATAACTTGCTCCGGTGCGTCAATCGCTTCTTCCGGCGAGCTTCCGGCGAACTTCCGGCGAACATCCGACGAACCCTCGGCGATGCTCCGGTGGACTTCCGGCAAACTCCTAGACTTGTGATGATCCACTTGGCGAGTTCCGATGAGCTTCTTTGGCAAACTCCTAGACATCTCGGATTTTTTCCCGTAGAACCTCCGACGACCGTCCGGAGTTCCGTCGAACTCTCGAACCTCCAACGTGATCATGGTCTTGACTCCAGCACAACTCCTATTGCATGTCTTACTTCCATCGTAGTTAATCCTGTACACTTATCTCAACATATGAATTAGATAACAACAAATGACAATTGACTTCGTCATCAAAATCTGAGATTCAACAGGATGTAGGTCAAGATTGACCGAACTACTCTAAATCTTGGTTTGCATTTACATTCTCTCTCTATCTTAACTACAAACTACCTCCATTGCTTTTCTTTAATTGTACTTCGCTTAATCTTAAGTTGAACTTTCCGAAACGGTTTTTCATCGAAAGTGTTTTTATCGTATGAACGTCGTTTTAAATCGTCGAAAGTTTTCCGCTGCACTAATTAACCCCCCCCCCCCCCCCCCCCTAGTGCTCTTGATCCTAACAATTGGTATTAGAGCCTCGTTATTTCTCACTTAGATTAACACCCAAGAGAAATGGCTCTTTTTGGCAACCAAGAGGGTCACTCTCTCATTCGTGCTCCCTTTTTCAATGGGACGGACTACACTTATTGAAAACCTCGAATAAGAGTTTTCTTGCTTTCGATTGATTTAAATTTATGGCACATGGTCAAAAATGGATTTAAAATGTCTTCTCTTCCAATGAACCATTAGAATGATTTGGAGAAGAAGACGTTTTCTCTAAATGCAAAGGCTATGAATGCCTTATTTTGGGCTTTAGATAAAACGGAGTTTAATCGGGTTTCTTTGTGCGGAACGACCTTTGATATTTGGCATATTCTCGAAATCACACACAAGGCACAAGTAGCGTAAAAGATTCTAAAGTAAATTTTTTAATACACGATTATGAACTTTTTCGAATGAAACTAAGAGAGACTATTTGAGACATATACACTTGTTTTACGGATGTCGTCAATAGTCTAAAAGGACTTGGTAAAAGTTTTTCGAATTTTGAACTCGTTAATAAGATTTTACGCTCACTTTCTAAAACTTGGGACTCAAAAGTAACGGCTTTACAAGAATCAAAAGATTTGAACCATTTCCCTCTCAAAGAACTTATCGGGTCGTTGATGACCTATGAAATGACGTGCAATGCATGTAAAGAACATGAGAACCACCTTCCAAAGAATAGGAAGGATTTGGCACATCGAACAAAAGAAGACCACTCGAGCATAAGCTCAAGTGATGGTGAACTTGAACAACTCACTAACAAATTTAAAAAGTTCATTAAACAAAAATTAAAGAACAAAAAGAATGGAACTACTTGGTTTGAACGCAAGAAAAACATAAATTGGGACGAATCAAGCTCCTCCGAAGACGAGGAGAAAATCAACAAAGGCGAGATGACAAACTATGCCTTAACGGCTTTCGACAAGGAGGTAATCAAAACCCTCTTAATTTATTTTAAAATTACATAATGCTTTTAATGATGCATTTTTTATTTAGTTTAAGAAAATTAAATATTCTTAAAAATTACATATTTAATAAAAAAAATACAAAAATCATGATCATGCTAGTAATTTCAAAAATGATAACAAAAATTACATATTTAATAAAAAATTAATTTTGATTAAAAATGCCTTATGAAATCATGCTCTATGTGGTTAAGAAGTAATATTGTGTATCATATTGTTTTCCATTGTTATTTTTTATTTTGATTAAATGAAATCATGTTTGATTTGAAGTAATACATAATGATGGAAAGAAAATATTAAATGTTTTGATATCATAATTGATGATTTTATGCATGAGATTTTAAAGTTATACATGATGATTTTTATGATTTATTGGTCTTGATGGTTTTTATGATGAAATTCATTTTTTGATCCTAAACGTTGATGCATGTTTTTATTTGGCATAAAAGAAAAGAACATGCATGTATGAAATAAATCACATGAATTAAAACAACTAAAAAGTGGAAAGGTTTCTCCTTGAAAAATTTATTTTTTTGACTTTATTGATTTTTTAAAAAAAGAGATTAATGAATCTATTTATATCATCTTTATGAATCTCTTGAACCATGAAATTTATTTTGATTGTTTGAATTTAATGGGTTTTATCAAAATCACGATCTTGATTTCTCGAGATTTATTACATGAAATCTTTTATATGAATCAAGATTTTTCATGATCTCCTAAGAATTCTTTACGTTATTTATTTAAGAGGAGATGTGTAAAAATGAATTATGTCTTTTGGTTTTCACATGATCTCATCTTTCATGACATGATTTTCTGTATTCATCACCCAATTAATTTCTCTTAATAAGATTAAATGAATGAGATGATATGAAATTATGCATGAAATACTCTTGATATTATTTTGATGTATACAAATATGAAGTTATGATCATGCATGGTATGATGCAATTTGACAAATTAATACCATCATGATATGAATCATTTATGATTTGCAATGATGTATGCAATACTTGTGTTTTTTAATTCTGATGTGATGTATTGCATATGATATGAATCATGATTTAAAATGCTATGAATTGTTGCTAAAATGATGTATTATAAATGTTGATTTAATGTTTTGTATCATGAATGCTCTAAATGATGAATGTTTGGTATCATGATCAAAATGTTGATAAATACTTAAAAATTTTAATGTTTTAGTATCATGTATGACAAGCTCATAATGATGATTGATTTTTCGGTATCGTGCATGAAAAATGAAATGAAATGTTATTGAATTTGTGTATGTTGTAAATTGACACTATAATGATGCACAAATAAGAATGATTACTTACCTTTGTCATGATTTAGAAATTGACGTAAAGGGTCTTTCCTTCTTTTTGACAATGACAAAGGGGGAGCAAAACATACTAGAAAGCAAAAAATTTGCTAGCTCACATAATTCAAGAAGAAAGCAAAAATTACACTTCTCAAAAAAGAAAAAATTGCTATCTTGAACATCACCAAGAATTTCTTATTTGAAGTCTCAAGAAGATGCAAAAATATGCTATCTTGCACATCGCAAAGAAAAGCAAATATGTCAACTTACATATTTTTAAATTTGCTAGCTTGTATGTTGTAAAACTTGTATATTTTAAGAAGCAAGTGTTGCTTTCTTGAACATCTCTAATTTGATAGCTTGCATAATGTAGAACTTGCTATCTTGAACTCTATAAAGAAGTGTTATCTTACCTATCTCAAGAAGTAAAAATGCTAGCTTTTTTTATACATCTAGCAAAATTTACAAACTTATAAAACTTTAAATTTTTGCTAGCTTGTATGATGATAAAAAAACTAGAAATTATGTTTATCATGTAATGTGTTGAACCTGTATTCCAAACACATGAATAGTTGGACTTCTCCTTTGTGTTGATGACAAAAGGGGAGAAGTACGATCATGTTATGCATGATGACGTATTACAAATATTCAAGATGAAATTTGCAATGACTTGAATTCAGCTTGAATTCAAGGTTCTATCAATATGGTATATTGATAGGGGGAGTTTGTTTAAACTCCGGGAGTTAAAGTTAACTCCGTCATCAATTAGTTATCATCATCAAAAAGGGGGACATTGTTGAATCTCGTATTTTGATGATGAAACCAATTGATAATTGTTTATGATTTAATCTGCATTTTGAGTGACGTAGGATGCTTCAATCAGGATGAGACAATTAAAGCAAGAAAAATCAAGTTGTACCAGAGGAGAACATGTCAGAAGATTGGACGTCTAGCCGGTGGATCGGTCGACGTATCGACAGAAGGCTTCGGGTCGTGGATTCGGGCATCGGGCCAAGAAGAGCGGATATTGCGCCAAGGATATCAGAGTTGTGGAGTCAACTGGTCGATTGGGCAATAGGCCACAAGAGAGGACGATACGTCAAAGAATCGGACGAAGCGTCAAGGGACCAATGACATGCCGGACAACTTGATTAATGCTTAGTATTAATTGTCTAAATCGAAGTTTATTTTACATGTGCAGGATTAACTACGATGACGGTAAGACATGTAGCAGGAGTTGTGCCGAAGTCAAGACTGGGGGTTCGAGAGTTTGACGGAAGTCCGGACAGTCATCGGAGGTTCTGCAGGAACAAATCCGAGAAGTCCAAGAGCTTTCCAAAGAAGCTCGTCGTAACTCGCCAAGTGGATCGTCGCAAGTCCAGGAGTTTGTCCGAAGTCCGTCAGAGCATCGTCGAGGGTTCATCGGATGTTCGCTAGAAGTTCACCGAAAGAAGTGATTGACGCACCGGAGCAAGTTGCAATATTAATGTCTTAAATATCTAGTTAGCATGTAGATTAAGTTAGGAATGGGAGGTGATCCCATTAACTTAATCTAGGGGTAATTGGGCCCTTGGCAGACCCAAATTGAGCCGAATGGATCAGCCCATTCGGACCCAGAATTCCTAGCCGACGGTGCCACCGCCTAGGAGCTCAGTCTCCCAGGAATATTGGGCGATGGTACTGCCCCTGTCAGGCGGTGGTACCGCCTAAGCTCGGTCTCCAAGCGAAGTCAGGCGGTGATACCGCCCTTGTCAGGCAGTGGTACCACTCTTGTCAGGCGGTGGTACCGCCCTTGTCAGGCAGTGGTACCACTCATGTCAGGCGGTGGTATCGCCTGAGCTCGATCTCCGAGCAATGCCGGGCAGTAGTACCGCCCAGTTATGGTGGTAGTACCGTCATAACCCCGAAAATCCGGGAGATAACACTTTTGAGCTCCAAATTCAAACTAGTTGAGGCCTATATAAACCCCACCCTTTCCTACATAAAAGGGCACCGAAATTTAGCATTTATTCTGAGAATTTGAGAGCTTAAAAGTATTCTAAAATGCTAGAAGTTCTTCTCCCTCTTTTCTTCTAAGTTTTGATCATTCAAGAGAGGAGTGAAAATCTGTAAGGGTTGTCTCCTAAGCCCGTCAAAATGAGTAAAGCTATAAAAGGGTGGTTGGCCTTCGTCAATTGAAGGAATGCCTCTAGTGGACATCGGTGACCTCATCGGAGGAGGAAGCCAAAAGTGGATGTAGGTCAAGATTGATCGAACCACTCTAAATCTCGGTTTGCATTTATATTCTACTCTCTATCTTAACTGCAAACTGCTTCCATTGTTTTTCTTCAACTGTACTTCGCTTAATCTTAAGTTGAAGAACTTTTCGAAATAGTTTTTCATTGAAAGTGTTTTTATCATACGAACGTCGTTTTAAATCGTCGAAAGTTTTCCGCTGCACTAATTCACCCTCCCCCCCTCCTCTCTTAGTGCTCTTGATCCTAACATACTTGTGGCCTTCTTCGACCGCCTTGACACCTTAATATCAAGGAAACCGACCTCTTATTCTCTTCATGTATGTGGGCTGCCCGTCCTGAACTCGGTCTTTTCTGAAGCTTGCTTGTTCCTCTTAGGCTTTTCGGGAAGGGGAGTTGAACCACTGTCTTGACTGCACTAACGGAATGTTTGACTTGCGCTTACGGAGTTCTCTTGACTTGCGCTTACGGGAGTTGTTACGGTTGCTTGTGAACTTGCTTTAACTTTTTCCTTCAAAAGAGCCTGCCTTATCTTACGGGTCATAACCTTTGAGTTGACTCTTGAACCAGTTGTCCTCCTTGGGCTCTTTTCTTTGCAGTGGTGATAGAATCCTTGAAAACATAGTTTTTAAAAGGAATTGATAGCCTTAAGCCTTCTCTTTCTTTCCTAGCTCTTGATTTTCCTCTTCTTTCTCAAAGAGGTAGGACTCCCCTTCCATACTATCTGTAATCCTATTCTCCTCCATAAGATCTGTAATCCTATTCTCTTCCATAATATCTGTAATCCTATTCTTTTCCTACTGTAAGTTAGCTATTCCCTTCCCTACTGTAAGTAATCCTATTCTCTTCCTACCCTACTGTAAGTTAGCTATTCTCTTCCTCCAGCCTGTAAGTTAGCTATTCCCTTCCCTGCTCGTCCGTAATCCTATTCTCTTCCATAATATCTGTAATCCTATTCTTTTCCTACTGTAAGTTAGCTATTCCCTTCCCTGCTCATAAGATTGGAAAAAGTGGTACGAGTGTCTGAGAGCAAGGAATAGTATTCAAAAAGGAAAAAGTAAAACAAAGATGAAATAAGAAGCTCTAAAGAATTGGGGACTAACTGCTTTCATGCCTTGACCGAGTCTCAAGAGTTGGTACTGTACAAATACTTATCTATAGTATCTCATAAAACTAGCTCAAGAGTTGGTACTATACAAATACGGATCTGGAGTCTCTAATTAAACTTGTATAATAAATATCTAATGAAACTAGTAGAATCAAAAGGGTGCCCATATTATAATCAGATGAATAGGATGAGTGTTCCTTTAATGAAATGATACAGATTGTGGGTGTAACCTTTAATGAAATGATACAGATGTGGGTTAGAAAAGAGTATCAGAATGGGTGTTGAATAAGAGAGTAGAGGAATGGGTTGTAAATAAGGGTGTTGAATAAGAAAGTAAAGTAATGGGTGTTGAAGTAATTTGATATCGAGTTTTGTAACATTGGGCATCTCCTACTTTGCATAAGCTGACGATACTGCAACATTATTGACTTCCTACACCTCTATTCTTTATGTACGTACCATTAGATACTATAGAAATGGAAGACGCCCCCTTACTTAGACAGGCATTGTTTACTTTCCAATTCCACTAATATTTCTTCTCTGATGTTAGAATACTAACATTATTGACTTACCTATGAAATAATGAATAGGATCTGTCTAGAAGATATCATAGGGATATTCATCCACTAAATAAGAGAGTTAAGAGATTGTTATATACTCTGCATTATGGATAGGCACCGAAATAGACTAGTCAAGAGAAAATAGGCGCATACTATTCTATAATCAATTAGGAGAATCATACCGATCCCGTCCGAAGTGAATGAATTGCATATATAGATCCATAGATAGGAAATGGCTTATAGTTTAATTGGTTGAAATGTACTGCTCATAACGGTGATATTGTAGGTTCGAGCCCTACTAAGCCTACCGCCGCCCCTAGTACATATAGTCAAAGTCCCCGTAACCCTACGATTTAACCGGGCCAAACCACAACTGAAACATAATATAAAGATAAATAAGCGGCCACTGATCGGTCGTTGAGCACTCACAGTTCAACTAAGTTAATACTTGCTCCCGAAGAGTCAAGCTCCTTCTCTCGGTATGCTTCACCATAATATATACAAGTGCAATTAGTGAGCTTTGCTGGTATATTTAGAATTAATTCTTTCGGGAATGTATTAGCGAGTTGACTTTACACGACAAAGCGCTCTCCGATGCTAAGAGGATTCGGCTCTTTTCCTACTCCCGAAAAATATCATCTGAAAGAGTTAACTGAACTTACCACTTGGGCGAGGCCCCTTTCTCCCATCCCTAAAGCATAAAGTGGGGGATCCCTTTCTCATTGACCGAAGAGAGAGAGAGGAGCCTTTAGCCTTGAATCGAGATCCAAACAAGCTACTGCTACAAAGGCAAAGTACAAAAGCAAAGAAAGTAATGAACTACCTGGTTTACAGCCCAAAAGAAATACTAGTATACGAGTAATCAAGAGCGATAACAGTATTTGTAGCCTGAGTTCAAAGAGCATAAGTTTCAGTCGAGGAAGAATCAAGTATTGGCTTTAAAGCGAGCTTGAGGAGAGGTAGGCAAGGGATAAGGGATAGATGTTGCGCATTAGGGGATAGATCTAGTGCATTCAATTCTTTTATAGAAGTAGAGAGGTCGGGCAAAACGGAGCATGATACGAATAAAAATAACACTCTGGAGGTAGGGACACAGATTCAGGAGAATCCACAGTGGTGTCAAAGTCCGATGGTAAGCGATGAAGAAGGGGGTTGAGATATGTCTACTAGAATAATACAATAAGAGAATAGCCTAAGGGAAATTCTAATAATCTAATAGCCTAAAGGGATGCCACTCTCAAGTCAGAATTGAACAAGTAAGTAACAGAGACAAGCAACTACGCCAACAACTAGAACTAGCACCACTACAAGGGAAAGTCGATAACCAACCTATCTATACGTCAACAAGGGAAGGGTCAAGCGTTTGGCACTTTACCTTTGCATGCTTTTCTTTCCCTTTATGAGTAGTGAGTCGGTTCAGGCAATCAATCCATTCTCGTCGTTTAAGCCATGTTTCAAATCATATTAAAAGACTTGGATTTAGCCTTAGTGAGAAACCCCTATAGCGCTAGTTAGTTTCAATGAGTAAGCATGTGCGCTAGTGAAAAGAGAGTTTTCTAGTTTCTAGTTGGTTGACTTTCATTCTAGGTGAAAGCAGTAAGTAATAATATGTCATTTATAGATGTCAGCAGTAAGTAATAATATGTCATTTAGCAGTTTGCTTACCTGTTGTAATAACAGTCAGCTGTTTGATAGTGCTTATAGTAAGTAGCTTTAGTAAGGATGAAACAGTTTCAGAGTCTTTTGTCCCTATAGGGAATATGTTACTTCAAATCAGCAGGAGCAGGAAAAGATGGATGTGTCCTGTTTTCGGTAGCAAGAGAAGATTCTATGAGTGGAACAAGGGATGTCCCTCTCCGTAGGGGCAAAAAAAGGACTGGCTCTTGATACTGCTGTAGTTGCTTGGCGGACTCGGTAATAACTACAACTAACCATATATTATGTGTTCGTTCGCCTCTCCTTACTTACCTAGCTCTAGCTCATGACCTATCCTTGAAGACCCGCTTGCTACATACTCGTATTCAGTACACCTCGATTCAGAAAGATGACAAAGATACTGGTAGAGATTCTCAAACGCTTAACAAACACTGATGAAACAAGAACTGTACTGGCACCCTCGAAAGTAACTTCACCTTACTTTCTCAAAGGTATTAAATACAATACAGGAGTCAGGAGTAGAAGACCGGTCCTTATTAATATTCTAATCCCTGAGTGGAAGACCTGAGTTCAACGTTGCTTGTTTGAGTTGAGCCATAAGAGAGGTAGTCAACTTTTTGTCTTGTGAAATGACAGTTTTCGGGCTTAGAAGCGGGAAGTGTTGGATCTTACTTATACTAATTCTAAGGGATAAGAAGCGGAAACAGTATCCAATCCAGTAGCTGTCTTGTCTCAAGCAATAAAGAGCAGGGAGCAGGCTACTACTAGTGGGGCAAAGGCAAAGAGACAAGCAACGGGCAAGCAGCGGCATACAATCAGTTCACCAGGCAAGCAACGTATAGTTATGGGTACGATCTAGCGCATTCATTGAGTATTGATTGGCTTGAGTTAGATGAGATGAGAGCCGGAGTTATAGGATCAGAATGCAGGTAGAAAACGGAATACTTAATTTCAGGAGTGGTTAGTTTACTTAACACAGTATAAATAGCCCAGGAATGGCTGCCGCGCAACACGAACAAAGGACTTTTTTCTCTTATCTTTATATAGTCTTTATAAAAGAATTAGGTAACCTACCGAAGACTCTTTCTCTCGACTAAAAGAATGAAACAAGAAACTAGGAGTATAAGAATTCCACTCCAATCCAAGTCCAGAAAAAGAAGATTTAGCTTGGTATGATAGAATAAGTAACTAACCCTGTTATCTTTCTCGCTAACCCCCCGCTCGCGTAAGCCATGAATACCAGACTCATTACAGGCACCGAACAAATTAACACACTTGTGGGATTTTGGACTCTCTGTGCTTTTTTAGTAGTAGCTTGTTTGCTCTTAACCAAAGAAGAAGGGAACGCCGTACCTAGTGCTCTTTAATGAAAGTCAGAAATAAACTCGTTAGTAGGAAAGCAAGAAGTAACCAACAAAGTAAGAGTTCCACTCAAAATAAAGAATGAAACGGAATCAGAGGAATTAACCTCAAAGGTCAGAATTACACTTAAGGGGCTTAAGCATGAAGGAGGCTTTTGCGAGGTATTTCCTTGATGCAGAGTTGGAATACACCACCAGTAGGAAAGGAATCAGGTAACACTGTCTAGTGCTAGTGCTCCTTCCTGTATAAGTGGAAAAGTAAGAAATCAACTCGTTAGTGGGAAAGTCAGAATCCAACCCTATAGTAGTAGCTTGCCTTAACGCAAATAGTTACGACCGCTTGAGTTTAATCCTACCAGATAGACAGTTTGAGTTTCATCCTATCCTCTACAGTTTGAGTTTCATCCTATCCCATATAAGGGAAAGATGGAAATGCTCTATTTGACTTTCAAAAGCCTAGAATCGATGCGGTGCGATTTAAAGGTGTGGTTAAGTATAAAGTGAGCGAGAAAGAAGCTCCTTATTTGCATTTGCAACAGGGGTTCGCCCAGCCCTTTAACTTGATGACTTGCTCCTATGCAGGTTTTAGTATGGTTTCTGGTTTGCTTACGTGACATGAGTGGAATCCGTCTTTGTCTGCCCTAGCTTTAAGTTCTCATATCAGCATGCATACCTTTAAGTTATAATATCAGCATACCTATAAGTATGAATTAGGCACACCCCTGCAACTTTAATAAGAGAAACTTTAATAAGATAAGAAAATAAGAGAAACTTGTGAATAAGATAAGAAATATATACATGCGCGCGCCCCGACGAGAGTAAGCCTGAGCGAGTTCTTACTGCTCTACCTGCTGAATGCTTTTCCTTTAATGAGGCACCACTATCCCGACTACTGGAATTTCCATAAGATAGCCTTATTACTGCCTTGCTTCTTGTTCTCGTATACTTGTTTGCTCTCTTTACTCTAAATAAGCTATTCCATCTTTCCTGTTGCAAGTGTTCTGATCCTTCCTATTGTAAGTGTTTCGATCTTTCCTATTGTAAGTGTTTTGATCTTTCCTATTGCAAGTGTTCTGATCCTTCCTATTTCATATGTTTCAATCTTTTCTACTATAATTTCATCTCTGCTTTTGTCTTAAATATAAAAATTTTGAATTGTTCTAGCCTTGTATTTGATACATCTCTTGTTTAGACATAACGATTTGAATCTGGAAAGCTTCCGAGATTCTGACCCTTCCATCTTTTCTTAGCTATAAATCCTTGCATAGATTTCTAATCTAGACATAACTTATTTAATTAGAATATAGACTCGTAAACCTTTCTTTTGACAGCTTATTTGAATAATTTAGAGTAGATTTGCCTGCCTAAACTTCTATTTCGATTGACCCTATGGATTCTGCAAAATAGAGTACGTATCTTCTGACATTTTGATACTAAACTGTTTGTATAAGTCCATGTTGGGAATTCTGATTTATGCAAAATTTACTTTGTTGGAAACTAGACTCCTAGATCTTTCTTTTGATACCTATAATGAATAATTTGGAGTACAAATACCTACCCATCTATCTGTTGAATCCGATCTTATAAATTCGGCCAAACAGAGATCTTATTCTCCGACCTTTGTTTATCAAATTATTTGTAACTCTCTATTGGGAACTTCAATTCATATGAAGCTTATTTTATCTAAAAGTAAGTTGAAATATCTTTTCAATGATATATTTCTTGAGTAAATTAGAGTACAATTGATAGTTTGAATCATTTATCCAATGTGCCTCTCGAATTCTGCCAAAAATCGAGCTTTGATCGATTTCACTTGTTCTTATTCCATTCCCTTTGGAAATTGATTTTTTTAGCATTCTTTCTTCAAATGAGCTTTATATCATACTTTGAATTCTTATATGCTTTTGTCCTTAAATTATTTATATTCTTGAAACCTATTATGTAAAGTTTATGTTGTATCGCATTATTTCGTATGGGCATATGTAAGTTTCGTTGTTATGCATATGCGTCTGATATATGCTAAAATCCATATATTCTCTTGCCTTAGTTTCCTTTCAAATTTGAATACATTTTTGAAAGATTATATTTGCATTGTATTAACTCACAAAGGCACATGTACGTTTCATTGTTCCGTATGTGCTTCCGATATGTGCTAATTTTATTGTTCACACTATTCTTTTGTACTCTGGTATTTGTGGGATATTGTGAACCTTTACCAGAAATAGTAAAAGGAGTTATGTATAGAGCCTGCGATGCTCTACTAGCTCCCTCTGATTTCACCTAGACATGGGTGGATTGAGCTCCTAAACGTGGGAGACTTCTGTCTGGTGATCATTCAGAAATGGATGAATCACATTCTATCTGTGGTCCCACTGCACCTTCTGTATATTTGATATGATATTCAGAGGTTTGGTTATGTTTTTTCTATACTTGCTTTGGATAATAATGATATAAATGCAATATCAAATACAACGTTTGAGCTTCTGTTTCGTATTTATTTTTTAATATGCTCCGAAATGGTTCAAATGTCATTTATATGCTCTGAAATATTTCATATGCTATTGATATATTCCGAAATGCTCCCTATGCCTCTGAAATGTTCATACACCATTGATATATTTTGAAATATTTCATATACCATTGATATGTTTCGAAATATTTCATTTGTCATTAATATGCTCCGAAACATTTCATACACTATTGATAAGCTCTGAAATGTTTCATTCGTTATTGATATGATCCAAAACATTTCCTACGCCATTGATATGCTTCGAAATGTTTCATCTGCCATTGTTATGCTCCGAAATATTCTATATGTCATTGATATGCTCTGGAACATCTCATACACTATTGATATGCTCCAATTACTCTATGCTCTATTTGTTATGAATAAAATATGTTTTGATTAAAATAACATTTATAATTTTGTATCTAATGAGATGGTATCCTTGAATCTCTTATATTCTGCCTTGCATTGTGATACCTTGTTTATTTGAAACTATCCTTTTTCGTTCTAAACATGTTTTGTCACTTGTTAAGTTGTTTTTAGCTCACTCCGTTGTTATCAATCTTTCAAGTCAACTTGTCACTCTCTGAGATTTTTGTATTGGGCTGAGGCAATGGAGAGCTATTCAAAATTGTGGGCAAGTCTTGTTAGTTGTTATGTTAATGTTGAATAAGCATATTCTTTATGTAATGACAATGTTGTCAATGAATCTGAATGGATATATCATGTAAAAGTGTTAGAAGATCTCTCTTATTTGGAATTTCAGAATGTTAAGTTTAGTCTACAATGATATTGATTGGTGGTAAATGGTTGGAGTTTTGATTGTATAAATTACTTTGCTTGTAGAATTATAAGTGTTAATGTTTTGTTAAGTTGACTTGAGTTTTCATTAATGTGAATTATCGAATGATGTGATATATGATTATAAATTACATAGGTTTTATGGTTGTGAATTTGATTGAATGTTTCTCTGTGTCCTCAAATATTAGTTTAGATCTTGGATTGATTTGTGATGAAAAATTTTAATGTTATCAATTTGAGGGGGTGTGACAGAGGTGGTAGTTTGAGGATTAGTGAAATATTTGATATGTTGACATGCAAAATATACTGATGTTTAGTGAACTATAGTGATCGGTGAAAATTTTCTTTGATACATTTTAGGAATCTAAGGTGACGAGGACATTTGGTCCTCCTACTTCATCTACTTCTAATTAATTATAGGGGATGAAAGGGTTGCATGGGGATATTAAATCAGAATGGCGTAGCGGAAGCATGGTGAACCTAATACATTAGTGGCAGAATAGTGGTAGAAAGATGGATGATGCAAATTGAGAAAATATTTGATGTACAAAATTATTTTAATGATCAAAAAAGAATTTCTAGAGATCAAGGTCAGGAATAGCAAGGACAAGTTTACCAATAAAAATATAATTGGAAATGAATCAGAAAATGATAACAAGAGGGTCAAGACATCTGGATTTGAAAAGGTAAGTCATCACAAAAGACTTAATCCTATGTAAGATGCGAGTTAAATTATGAAATAAGTTTGTGTTTGTGGGTGATTGGAGTCTATTTTGCTTGTGAAAAGTTAGATCATAAAGTCAAACACTATCCTTTAAACAAGAAGAAAAAATCACTGCCTCATAAATCATCAACCCATGTCATAGTGTATGTTATCATTAAATATAATTCTAAAATTTCTGAATCAGTGATCAAAGGTATTATTCATATTGACATGGTCGAAGGCATTATGTTGATGTGGTCCGCTGTATCGACTTCGAAGCTCCTCATTGGCATTGATATGGCTATAGACAGTTGCGAAGGGGCGTGCTACTAAATTGTGCCCTATCACACCTCTATCATGAATTAGTTAAGCAAACTTGGTTATCATCTTCGGTACCTGAAGGAACAAATCATATATCATAAATAATCAACAATTAGAGAGATGCAAAAACATTTATAGAAGCAAGAAACCATTAAATGCACCATCTAATTCCTAAGTTCAAGAACATAGGATTCCTCGAAATCAACAACTTTCATAGCACAAATCCAAGTACGAATTCCTAGAAATAGAATCTTGAAGAAAATAAAAGGGCAGAACCTCGGACCTTAAACTGTGACTTCAGATGTTCTAGCTCATTGTCGAGATCATTGATGGCCTAATTATATGCCTGGATCGGTGTGCTTTGAATCGTCGAGATTAACGCAGCGCAGCGGAGTGGCTTACCCTGAGTTCGACCTCGAGCTCTCGAGGGCTCGGCACCTTGTATCCAGAGAACATCACATCCGGATCTCGACACAACTGCCTGTGATAATCCCGAAACAAAGGAACGCGTCACTCATAAGAACAATAACAGAAGCAGAGTCATCGAATGGAGAGGACGAGCATTACATTTCGAGGAGGTTACCGAGGGTGTGGTCTTCTCTTTCGGTGGTGAACTTACCGACGCAGGCGATGTTGGTTTCCTGCACGTACATAACCATAATTCATGACATTCGGTGTACAGAAGCAGTGATGTTGTTTCACGGAGTTAGGAAGAAGGGAGAAGAATGCAAAATAGACGAGGGCGGAAGGTGGCGGCACTTCTGGGCTACGAAGTCTTGGAAAAGATTTGGGGCATTCATGACTCTTCTCCTTCTCCTCTTTACTCTTGGTGATGTTCCTTCTTCTCTCTTGATGTTGTTCCTCCTTCCTTTTTTACCTCAATCGGATCGTTGGCGCTCTCGTTATATTTACAGTAGAGCCTGAACCCGGGGCGTTTGTAAGGCGAAGTTTACATATATACCCCGCTACAATTAATTTTCTGAAATATATTCCTTGAATTTATATATATACCCCAATAGTCAATATATTATCTTAGCAGAAATATTAAACTTATAATTAACATTAATATTCTTTAAAGTTATTCTTAGAGAGGATTATTATGGTAATAGAATCAAAGGTATTTTTCGTGTTCTATAAATTTTAAAATATTTTTTATACTCAAATTACGTGAAACTAAACATAATGATATTGGTATTAGAGAAACATTATTATGCTTCGTGACCTAGAAAAAGAAATTTACCCCTCGACGTACGAAATGAAGAGTCATATAAGATGCTAATTCGACGGAGTCCAATAAATGATCATGTAAGATGCTAATATGCAAAGTCCGATGAGTTACAGTGTCTCGCATGTCACGTAATCATCAGATTAAAAAGGAACATATTAAAAAAAAGAATAATTGTTGTAACCTTTCAGATCTGGAATATCTTCTTTAATGGCTGGTCATTCTTATTCAAACATTATAAAAGGAATTTTCTATTTTTTTTACATCATTTCTCTACTATATCTCACTTATGATACGTTCCAACTTGAGCAGTATTTTTTTTTTTAACTCCGTTGATCCCATTCCAGTACTCTGTCTATAAATTCAATAGCTGACGATATAAAAGGAGAGATTTTTATTATTTATATTTATATTTTTAATTTAATTATTTGTAATATTCTTAAGACACCTTCTAGAAATGACATCATT
Organism: Musa acuminata AAA Group; assembly: GCF_036884655.1. Taxonomy (NCBI): domain Eukaryota; kingdom Viridiplantae; phylum Streptophyta; class Magnoliopsida; order Zingiberales; family Musaceae; genus Musa; species Musa acuminata. The sequence continues at coordinate 15,426,085 of NC_088348.1, forward strand.
TAATTTTAACACCTTTTAAACTTCTTTTATATACTCCTTTTTTTTCTTCCCCTTTTCTTTTTTTTTTTTCTCCTCCTCCTAATCATCTTGATGATCAGGAAAAGACATAGTTAAGGTTCTGATAACGATACTCATATAGATGATTAACCTACAAATGAAATGGATTGTATAAACTAATAATAATAAAAAAATCATGAGAAATAAGAGTATGATTAGTAATTGAGGGATTGTCTTTAATAAAATTATTATTTTAATTATTATATGAAGTAAGGGGTTGTCATCTCTTAATTTGTAACTATAATAATAGCATTAAATCTATGGGTGATTTAAAAAAAACTATTTTTTTCTTTTCTCTTAAGATGCCTCTTTTTTTTTTTTTTCAAATAATGTCTCTTATTTTTTTATCTTGTAAATATCCATCGTTGCCTCCACCTCATAGTAAGACCCCATCACTCTACCCATTGACGTCCTATCATAATCTTTGCTATCTTACCATCATTCTCACGTGCCTTCACCCTACCTATGAAAATCTCACTATCTCATCGTTATCCTCGCAAGCTTCATGAGGCTCTTCTTTCACCTTTGCCATACAAATGGAGATATTGCCATCGTCCTTAGTATCTATTTCCACTACACAAGGCTTCCCCTCACTTCTCTCCGGCATGACGCACCAAGTGAGATGTCACCTATACCTTTCCATGCTGCTATGCTTAGTGATTGAACGATAGTGAGAGGTTATAACAATAAAGAATGAAAGATAATGAGATAAAATAATAAAAAATAAGGAACGAGGGACGAAAGCACTAAGGTAAAAGCGTCGAGGTCGATGGTCAATATGGTAAAAGATAACAAGGCACAGATGAATAAACATCAGGGAAATGAATAAAAATCAGAAATTTGTTTTTTCAGGGAAATGAATAACTTCTTGCAAACGTTTGTACTTGTCCAGTGACTACAATCACAATCATTTATAATTGCAGGTAAATAAACATCTCTTACGTGCTTATGAAGGACAATACCTTAAATGCTCTCACAAGCATAAACTTTAGCAGGTAATATTTGGACTCCTCGATCCCCGCAAACTATATTTACAATCATTTATAATTGCAGGAAAATAAACATCACTTATGTGCTTGTGAAGGACAAAACCTTAAATGATCTCACAAGCATAAATTTAGAACAGGTAATATTTGAACTCCTCGTTCTCTTGGAGAAGTTCGTGCCGTGGACACTTCACATCTTGCGAATGCTTTGCTTTTCATTACCGTAAAATATATATTTGATATCATCAAAATCCATGAAGATCATCATGTCATCAAATAATACAATGGTTTAGGTTAAAGTGCCAAGTAGATAATTTACATTATTTGGGCAGACATATCCTTTTTTTATTCAAATATTAGGAGGGAAAAATTGTTGGATATTTGAAAACCATCAATTTTTATATAACTTGCTTATGAATTTTCAAATTTATTTTAAAGAGGCATTTTTTATATTTTTAAATTCGATTAAAAGGACCGTAATTAAAGTGTACCAAATATTTTGTTTTTTTACCATGAATTAAAATTATTGAGTATATCAGTTTATGAATATTAGGACAAAAGTAAAAGGAGAATTATTATGGAATTTTCGAATTATACAAATGAAAAATCGACTTACATACTACAGGTGAAACCATTAGAAAATCTCCAATTTATAATGAGTTTATAGTTGGAGAGAAACCACTTAATTTTTCCCACTTAAATATTATGTTAATTATCCCATATTACAAACAAATGAAATTTATACTACATATGTATCCTTCAAACCACCAAATAAAACTACTTAATTATCTATTTTTTCTACCTTTACCTGCAGTTCCGACTGAGCTAAATCTTAAGAGATCAATCATTTCCTATGTTCCTCTTTATGACGCAACACGAATGGGGCCACAACTGTCGCTGATCGGTCCAATGGACGGCTAAGATGGATTCCCGGCACTTCCTCAGCCATCTTATAAAAGACACATGCCTCGTGTTTTACCCGCTGCTGATCCGCTATTTAAAAAAAATTTTCTTGTGGGGGCCAAGAGTACATCCATCTATAATTCAGGTACAATTTGAAACGTAGAAACACAACCCGAATGAATCCGAAACTCGCATGACTGGCCGTCATGCCAAGTGGACGGCATGGATGGACTCCGAGCATCGACGACTCGTAAATGGCCCACTCCAATACACCGATCGTGTTCCTTCTGCACCATTGGGCGGGGTTTTTTTTTCTTAGTTTGGACCCACTCCCTGGAGGGTGACGGTAACAGGAGTGGACACCTAAAATTCCCACCGCAACTAATAGCCGAATACGAATACATCATGTAACCTAATACATGTAACGTTATATATATATATATATATATATATATATATATATATATATATATATCGCTTCTCTCCGCCCCTCTTCCCTGTCTTCTCTTGGCCCTGGTTCACTTCGCCCGCCCCTTCCCTCTCGCTTCGCAATAATCCCATATATTTCCCCTCGGGCTTATTATTATTTTTATTATCGCCCAATTCCCACCTCGCTCTAATTCTTTTTCAAATCGATCACAGGAGCGAAACCCCTCCCCCTTTTAAACCCCAACATCGCATCCGATCTAAATGGCTTTCCACATCGCTTGCCCCATCACTTGGTAATACTTCTCCTTCCCCCTCTCCCTCTCTCCTTCCCTTTCGTTCGCTCTCGTTTGGTTGTGGGGTGACGAATCCCTTTCTTTGGTCCGCAGCCGGCAGATTTGCGACTGCGAGCTCGGATTCCCGGCGGGGCTGCGCGGGGAGGCGGGGAAGGGCGCGTTCTTGGATGAGATCGACGCGCTCGAGGAGTTCTTGAGTGACCCGTGGACCGTCCGGCCAGACGCCGCCGAGAGGGAGGAGGAGGAGACGGTCCAGGTATGGGTGCCTCGCGTGTCGCCGGCCGTTGCCGTGCCCTCCGCGGCCGTGGACGACAGGGGCGCCGGCGTAGGCGACGAGGTGAAGCGGGCGTTGCTGCAGCGACAGGCGCTGGCTGCTTCCCTGGCGGCAGAGGACTATGTCCGGAGGTTGGAGGCTGGGGGTACTGCGGTGAGTGCCCTTCTTGCGTCTCATGACGAGGCTTTCTTTAGGAGTTTAGTGGTTGGCTTGTTGGCCTTGGTAGATTTGGGGGATAATATCTTGGAATGTTTCACCAGGATTCTTGCTATTCTAGAATTCATGTCTATATCTTCACTTTAAGTGTTTCTGGATTCGACCCATAGTTGAAGGTTAATTTTCTTCTCTATTGCTTTCAGGTATACAAATTTTTTGATATCGAATTTGGTGAAGATGTTTTTTCTCATCTTGTACGGTTTCCTATATATCTCTGTTGATTGTAATTGAAGTCTCAATAGTTGTTTAAATCACCTCCATGATGGATGTAGGATAATTTATGCAAGTTTTTCTAGTTAACCATTGATGAAGGAAGTGATATTATGCAAATCGTTGATTAGTTAACCATTTTATTTTAACTTTTTGTTTGAACAAACAACCACAAACCAATTCTGTGCTCTAGGCACCACCTTTTTTATATCAAACCTTGACAATGGTTGAAATAGATTTTTAGAAGGGGGAAAAGGATGTTACTGTTACTGATCCATTTTGTGTCACTTCTTTCTCATCATCAGAATTGTTCTTGCCAGAGTTTGTAGTGTCAGTTCGTAGCTGAATGCCATGAATATGTTATTCTAGTAAAAGATCTCGGACTTGGTAAGATAATGGCCATATCCTGTGGAAATTTATTTGTTTACTTGATGTCATAACTTGATCAATTTTTAATACTAATAACATGCCTTCCAGTTTAGCTTTCACCCAAATCTTTTCTAATTTTTGGTGAATAGTTCTATGTCATCATCATATTATGTTACAGATGAAAAGGCAATGTTTATCGGCCCAGTTAAAATCAACCATTGTTTTTATACATGTCAACGTGTAACTATATTAATTGTATGCATCACAGAAGAGCCAAACAATAGTGAGACTATTAATGGCACAGCTTGCTCTTGGTATGATGTAAGAAAGATTTGGGTTGTTCTTGCTTAAAGGGTATAATTTGGACTCCTATAAATGCAGACTTTCTGTATGGCATCTTGGTTTGTGCCTCCTATCCAATCATTTCAGAATTTCACTTATTTATTACCACAGGGGGAGCTTTGTTCTCCGTAGTGTGCACCACTATATCATCCACCAGTTTAGACAAGTACCATAGGTATGTGCTGCAAAGTGGCCTAAATTTTCCCGCTTGCCAACTAGTTAAAGTATTAAGCTTCTAAGCTATCAGGTAAATTTTGTTTTGGTTACTGTCACAGGCAATTCGCTTTACAGATTACTGAGAGATTCTTCTACTGTCAGACACATTTGAGAAAGTTGTTTGCTTAATTTACGTACGTACCTGTCAAGGTATGGAGTTGATATTACCTTAGCAAATTGGGTGGAAAGATTCATGATATTGTTTGGTTTCTTTTTTGAATTTGGGAAAGCTGTTGCTTTACTTTTGATTTGCTATTGGGAAATGGGTTCCAATGGCAGTGATATCACCCCCATGATCGTGTTGATGACTGGGAAACTGAAGGTTTTTCAAGGCATGATGCTAGCAATATGTTTTATTTATTTAAAGTAAGAAAGAAAGGTGGTTGCTGATATTAAATTTAATAGAACTTTACAGGTTAACATTGCTAACTAGGAGATTGTGACTTTCTGAGAGTCAGGATCTTTAGTCACATACCAATTGTTTTGGAAGTGCTTTTGTCATTGCATTGCTGCGATCTATATTGTTTACATCACCAAAATAATTCCCAACTGATTGTTCTAGGTGCTGTTATTTCTGATGATTTGACTTAGTAGTGAGAAACATTTAGACATATGAAAGCAAAAGGAAATCAATTAAAGTGGCTTCCATTTTCTTTTTGGGGTTTAAGGGTTTGTTTTATACCTCCATATTATAGGCCTCCTAAATGTTGATATCTGAGTATTGCTTCAGTGGTTGTTGCTTTAGAAATATATTGTCTCAAACATGTGGCACTATGCTGATTGTGTTAGATCTTGTAATTTATATGAGTCAATTTAGACTATTGTGGTGTAATTAAATCTATGAACAATCAGTCACTTATTGATTGGAATTCTGGTCAAGCACTTTTGCTAGCCAAACATATACTTTATTGCTCACTTTATTTTTCTGAAACTTGGAATTATACAATGTCGTCTCTCTTGTGGTATTGACCCAATGCGTTCTGTTATTGCCTGAATTGCAACGCAATAATAGATATTATTTAAATTTTGGTTTCCAAGAACTTGGTGACCTGACACTACCTTAGTAATCGTGGAACGTCCATTTCTGAACTTTTCTTCTGAACCTCTTAGTATTGCACAGCACCAAGTACAATTGCTATGCTGTTTAGTCAACTTCCTTTAGACATGATCTTGTGTCATCTCTATGAATTCTTGATGTTCCTTCATGATTTGTTTAACTTTACATGGCTCCCATCTTAGCTCTATTATTTCAGTACTTTTTGTTAGAGGATATATCTTGTCTCATTGCCTATTTAGTGGTGTAACACACATTCCCTTGTTTCAGAATTAATTTCTTGTGTTTGTATAACCAACTGAATGGTTTTTAAAAGGTGTGTAGACTATATTGTATGTACCTCTGTACTCCTGTTCACCAGCACAAGGACAGCCATTAATTTGGATTCTCTTACTCCTGCACTATGTGGAAATGAAATAGCTCATGTTGTAGTAAAATGTTTTAGTAAGTATTTCTTTTAATCTGCTGTAAAGAAAAGCAGTGGATAAAGTAATTTGAATTATCCCAGGAGTTACTAGGAGAGGCAACTAGCAATCTTGCTAGGGATGATCAAGGGGTTTCTACCGTCAAGGTCATGTGCCATATTTGTTTCTCTGGGGAAATTGAGGGAAGTGAGAAAGTTATGAAGATGCTATTGTGCAAATCGTGCAACAGGAAATACCACAGAAGTTGCTTGAAAACATTGGTTGAACATAGAGGTTTCTACTCACAATTCAAGGCTACACAATAGAAATATTTTCCCCGAAGATTTCATTACTAAACATGTCTTTTCCTGCAGATCTATTTCATTGGAGTTTGTGGTCTTGCCCTGCGTGCCGCATCTGTGAGGTACTTGCTTTTGCTGGGCTATGTTGGTCACAGCATGCCTTTCTGAATAAAGAGTTAGAACTTTACAAAGAAGTTACTAGAATTCTATGAGACATTTGTGCTCGTGCTTGGACCTTTTTACTTAGACTTCATTTGTCGGGATATAGTGTAGGGACTTCTTGTGAAATTATGTTGTCTATAGATGTTAGTCTATTTTCCTCTTCAAATATACAGAACAAGGTCTACCACTGCAGGAATGTTGGTAGAGACAACTAATTCGATTGCTAAAGCTTGCTTAGAAAAAGTAATTCAGTTTCTCTTGGCTGCTGTTTGATGAATTTGATAATTGATTTTATAGAATGCTAATCTTAATGCATCCTTTATTTGGCGACAACCTTGACATGCTGAATAGCATGGAAGTTGATTTGGAATTTTGGATAGTGTTATTGATGCACAAAATCTGCTATGTGGTGGATATTTTTTTATTCTTTGACATGTTAGATGTTGATGTTGATTCTATGCTGCTGACAATGTCCAACAAACGTTATGTTGTCAAGTTATGTTTGACACTGTCTCCTATTACTTTAGGAACAATTTTTATCATATCATCCATCGTCTGCTCTATAATGCGACTATTCGTCTCAGGTGCTTATGTATGAAACATTGGATGAATTCAATGGACTTCATGTTTGGTTTGTTAAGTGTATTTTAAGTTAATTTTGGCAATTTTCAGTTGGACCCAGAATGCTAACTATTAGTTATTTTTCATTGGATGACTATTAAAACAGATGCACTTAGTAGTGAGACCGTGGAAAATTTAGTTTACAAGTGACCATTGCAATGCAATGGCTAGATAATTGCAGAGATTTCCAGACATAAATATATTGTTCTTGGCAGTCCCCAGGGTGTCATTTGAGCATATGTCATATTCATGCATTCTTCTGTTGTCCCCTGAATTCTAGCGATCTAGATTGCAAATGTTATGTTTAATCTGAATTGACAGACTGTCATGGACAGCCACTGCAAGCCTGCAATGCAGGACCTTCGTCACTCGAGCAATCTGTGTTTTGTTTGTCATCACCTTTTTTCTTGTGTACAACTGTGAATAACGAGGCATATGGTAGCTGAGCAGTCTCATTTTGCATGTAATTTGCTTGTTTTCGACTGTAAATGTAGTCTGCAGAACATTCCGTTGACTGTCAACATTCCTGGACTGAAACTGGCCAAAACAACCCATTTTGCTTGTGCCACGACTACTGATTTTCAGTATTGTTGTTGGTGGAAAAAACATTAGCTATCTCAGCACTCTAGAACTGCACAGTTGGCACTGGGCCGATTAGGACTTTGGTACATTAGTTGGAGAGCTTCAACAACTCGTGAGGCCATAAGTGATATATTCGTAGAAGTGTGAGACTTCGTCAAACTCTTTGACAACTCGGGACCCTAATACGTTTGGATTTGGGACTGCCTTTTCAAGGCTAATTTAGTTCTTATTACTTTCAATTATTTGTAACGTGTGCCTTCCAGACAAAGATGACCTTGTGTTTGTCGTTTGCTTCTTCAACTAATTCTGTTCTTCTTTTGCAGATCCTTTGGGACCGCAAGGGGTGGAAACCTAGGCTGATCCTTGTGGGTAGAAGTCAGCTTGGGTGCCTCATAAGTTAGACAATTCTAGCTAAGTTTGTGATATGATGGAGTCAAATGGTGGCCGACACCCACCTAATTATCACCATGTGAACTTTTTACCATGATTTCCTTCCTAATCCATGATTAAAGGTGCATCTCAGGTGCAAAATATATTTTTATTAATTATGTCCTTTGAAGGTGAATCTTAATGCCATGATGAGTTGTTTCCTTATTACCCGGATGTCAAGGGTTCAATTTCAAAAGCAGCCTTTTTGCTTGTAGGAGTAACCCATCCTAGACATGGCAGTTATGGCAGACTGTCTTGGGCTGCCCTTCTGCTCTTGGAGGAATTTGCATTTAAGAGGGAAAATTGTTTCAGGGTAACTGTGGTTTAATTAATAGTTATGTATTAGAAAAGTGCATGTATATTCATGCACTTTTGTTTTCAGGAAGCAATTAAAATGGAAAGAAATTAATATTTTTAATCATTTTCAATGATGATACGTGCTATTTCTTGTACATGATAGCTGATAGCCTGATACCACCGAAAGTGATATCTTTTTATCAATGAAATAGTTGCACAATGGGACAGGAGTAATTTACTAGTTATGGGTTATGAATGGGCAAGAAATCCAATATGAAATTTATATTTTGAATAAATCTGCTCCAGGATAATGGCATATATTTTTAAAGGTTTCCTTCTAGAAAGTATAAATTAGTTTGTATTGTTTAACTCATGAACCCATGATTGGTGGGATTTAGGCTTATAATCATGCTATCGTAATCTGGCTCCAAGAACCTGACATGTTGTGTGCAGGCTGTAAGTAGCATCGCGAAAGATACTTGCCATAAGGGCATAGTTGTGATGTTGATTATTAATGGTAGCTTGACTTTGGAGGAAGAGTAAGCTTGTGGTGGTTTAAAAATGCCAAATCGTGTTTCAAGCATCATTGACTGGAAGTTTTCAGAAGCTCAAATGCACTCGAGTATCATCAGCATGTCCTGGGCCTGTTGGTTATGGGCATGATATGTGCTGTTGGCATGTCCTTTGCTGATACCATGTCAACATGGTCATGCTGGCAGCATACTTAGTGAGAATTAGAGGTCATATGGATTCCAAGTGATCTGCTGTTGGTCTCCTTCAGTGTCCCATGACAACAGTTCCAACTTCATCAAGAATGATTATTTATGTTCCTGCAGTGCAGGCATTAAGGTTAATGCCAGTTGGCCTCAGGATAAAATATATAGGCCTGTTATCTATCTGTAGTCATCTGATATCCCTCTTTGCTTTTGAAAATCCAGTCAGAGATGAGGGTCAAGAAGTTTGATAAAGATGATATTTTAGTGATGATAAATATCCTCGACTCTTGACTATGTTACTAATGCATTTTTTTTCCTTGAAAAGTGAATAAATATGACTACATATAGTAAATAATAATAATATAGCTCAGTAGAACAGAGAATCAACTTCTTATCTTGTGCCAATCCTGTTACTATGGTACTTGCAATATGATATTGCTCTTTATTGTTCAAGCTTTGTCTGTGGCTCTGTGCTACTTGGCATGGAATGGAACTCCACTTATTTGCTTTAGTTAGTTTTGACTCTTATCCATGCTAACATGAATGTCTAGATTCCACATCAATTTTGGAAAAATATTAATACCATGATTTACTTTTTTCTGCAACAAACTTGAGCTTTTGTGTGGTGTGTAAATCAAACATGATGTTCCATGGGTGACATAAGCCTATAATGTTCATGAGTGCTTGTAATGAAGTTCCGACTCTCCAGGTAATCTTAGAAAAATAATTCAATGCCAGAATAACAAACTGTTCTTATTTCAATATATAGGAGTATTTATTTGTATGTTGTGTTGAAAGTTGAAACCATGTGGTTTAGTTGCAAAACTGATAGTGAAAAGCATCAATATTCTAGTTCTTAACATTCTCTTCTGCTTCAAAAACGTTCTTTAGAAAATTGTGACCAACTTTACACAACAGAAAAACCATCCGGTGTTGACCTTAAGATAGTGAAACCTGTTGCCTTTATTCCATTCTGCTAGGTGTCTTTTGTTTGATGTCATATGCTCATTTTTGTCATGTTCCTTGTTATCGTCCGTGCTTGAGTTGATGGTTATATCAGTTCCTGATTCTCTTTTACCCAGGTCTGCCGAAGAACTGGTGATCCCAATAAACTGATGTATTGTAAAAGGTGCGATGGCGCTTATCATTGCTACTGTCAGCACCCACCACACAAGGTGTGTTATATGACTGATTTCTGGATAATGCATAGTTTTCTGCATTTCAAGTATTGTGTCAACAATTTAACTTGCAGAATGTGAGCCGTGGACCTTACTTGTGTCCAAAGCACACAAGATGTCACAGCTGTGGGTCCACCGTTTCAGGAAGTGGTCTTAGCACAAGGTAGTTCAAATACCAAACTGCATTTCGCATGATTAAGTTGCTGCAGTTGTTTGAGCTATTTTCTACACTACATAGTTGATCAACAAGGTTGTGATATTTTGGTGTAGTTGTTTGAGATATATTCTATATGCCACATGGTTGAACCACATGGCCCTCATTATGATGCTGTAGTCTTCTGAGATATTTTATACACTATTAAGTTGAACCACAAGCTCTGAAACTAGTCTGTTTTATTGGCATCATTCCTACTCTAACATGGATCAATGATCTGCAGGTGGTTTTTAGGCTATACCTGTTGTGATGCTTGTGGTAGATTGTTTGTGAAAGGAAACTACTGTCCAATCTGTTTGAAGGTACTGCTTTATTATACACAAGTTTTCCAGCTTTTAAAAGGAAATCTTGGATTACAGTTTACAGATTATAAGGAAGATTCTGTGACTTGGATGAGAGCCATTTACATATTATAGTGACCATATTTCATTTATGTTTGCCTATTTTGTATTATGTTTTTGGAAAATCCTTGAGTTTATCTGTAATATTGACAGGATTAGCAAGTTAGTGATCATTTAGTAATAAGGTTCATATTATTGGGAGTCAACTATATCTGAGTAACTAGATGACAAATCCTCGAATAGCATATGTCGGATCTTGACTGGTTATATTGGTAGCAACAATATGTGCTGTCCCTAGGAGTAAGGTTGAGTTGTATGGATGGTGCATTTATCTTTTTTTGACAAAGACTACAAGCTACATTCATATTTCATAAAGCTAGTAAAATAAGTACAGGGTGGAAAGGAAAAAAACGTCAAAAGAAAAGTAAAAAGAAAAAAAGGAAAAATATAGAAATAATGAAGGCAGGAGAGCCTTCCCAATCCAATTGCAATAACTAAAAGACAATCCAGTAAATGTGTCAAATTTTTGGATTCCCAACTGCTAATGTAAGTAGGATCCTTTTGAAGTTAGAAAACTGGCCCTGGTGAGGATGTTTCTCTGAAAAACTTTGTTATTTCACTCCTTTGTAAATCATCATACAGATCAACAAGACAGGGAATGGAGCTAGATGGCCATGGGAATTGGACATAAGTCACCTCAAAATCAAGGTAGATGGAGGGCACAAAAAACCATTCAAGCTCTATCCCAGAGATTCTATCATCTAAACCAAGCAATTTAACTTGCCCATTTTTTTCCATAAATAAAGGAAAGCAACTGAATGTGATATAAGGGCCCAAGAATGAGGTTCAAATAATGCCTTAAAAGTTCAACCAAAAACCATGTTGGCACAAGCCAAAGGTGATTGTGATCTTAGGATTTCTAGTATGGAAATCTTAACAGGAGGGTTCAAGCCATTAGTCTTCCATAGATTAATTGATCTTCCATTGGCAAGCGAAAATTTATGCTAATTAAAGATTTTTAGGATTAAGGAGATATCGAAGATACAGTGATAATGCCAATTCAATATCTTTAAGTAATAATGAGGAAAGTGTTGGGAAAGGAAAGAAAGCGATCAATGCATCCAAGTGTAGGGCTACTAATTTACCATGCATCGTATTTGAGGTTTTTTTTTTTTTTTTCACTCTAGAGATGTGCCTTGGAATCTCCTAGTCAAATAAAAAGAAAAAGACATTAATGTATGATTAATTCATCAGACAACTAAATTATCCTCCCAATTTATCTGGTCACTAGCTAAGAGACTAGACTCATGTTGTTTTAACATGTTTTAGACTATAACTATTAGGTGGTTACCAAAAGTTGATCATGGCTTGTGGATATGCTTTTTTGCGATAACTCGAATGATAACACATTAACATATTCTTCAATAGTTCCCACCTTTGTCTTGCCCTGTGCCAAAGCCTTTTGACTCCAATTTCATCTATGCAAGTTGAGTCGGGCCTCCTTGCCTTGGTATCTATATCGAGACTCAATTTGTAGTGAGATAATTATGGCCCTCATGGTCCTTCGTTACGTGGGTCGGCCCTCCATAAAGCTCGATGTTCACCTCATCGGCTCGATGCATGCCTTCATCTTTGGCATTGTCTTCAGTAGCTTCCCGACTTGATCTCACGACGTGTCCATCGATATATCACCTCCTATGAGATCTTGTGATGACTCCTCACTGTAGCTTGATTTTGGCTTCTTACGAGCTTTATAGAGCATTTATCTTTGCGACCCTTGTCTTTCGGCTTGGAAGAGAGATTGGTAAGGCATGCTTCTTAAAGGCATCTCCTTCAATGTGTGTGGTCCATTGCACAAGAAGCATTTGTCGAAAATTTGGGCTTATCCTCTTGGAAACTAACTTGTCTCGTTGGAGCAACATTCATCTTCACATACTTCTTTCATGCATACTTTCCTCATGCAAAAGATAAAATTTTCTTTGTCCATTACGTCGAATTTCGATCACCTTGCGATGGCCACAGACAATTCGTCGTCTATATATAAAGCCATTGTATGAATACCGAACTTTTCAGGTCATCAATTCCCTCGCCTCTATGAGCCCTTGCACAAACTCTTTTAGTCGTTGATCAACCATTCTTTGATTTTCACAGTCTCATTTTTTTAAGAAGCTCTCTCGCTTACATTGAGCACTATGAAGTTAGGTTGACCACATTGAGTTGTAGCTCGAACTAAGCCATCTCGTCCTTTATGTGCATGTATATTCTTCCGAGCTCGCTTCTTGTGGTGCCCCCTGTGCGATGTGTTGGTCATCCCTTTGAACGCAATCTTGGATGCATGCTCCTCTGGATGACTTTATTTCCAACGTTTCCAAACCCATATTCTTTAAACGGTCACACAAACTGCCCTCCAAGCAGCCCACTAGGTTACCTCTATTAGATGTCGTGTTTGTTAATGCGCTTGTCCCATAATTGTCACAAACTTAGATGCTTTGTTTAAGTTGTGTATCACCCTTGCGATATTTGTCTCCCTACCCGTAACCTCATGCAATCCTATGGGGACCTACAAGGTATAAGGCTGTTCCGTAGAAGCCAAAACTTAGGATTTTACAATCAAACACTTTATAGGCATCGTGAAAAACAAAGATGGACCTTGCAAATCTCAAAACGGTCGTGTAACAAAATCAACCAGAAACTAATCGCGTACAAAGTTCGTCGTATTGTCATGGACAAAACTGTAAATGGGTGTTTGATGTACTGCTCATGTATATCCGTGTCGTTCGGTTTTGTTCATGCTTTACACATTCAAAGATATCTATGAGAATGATGTGGATTTCGGCTCAATATGGCAGAATTGCAAATCAGGTTATCTTTGATGGATCTTTTTTCGAGCCAATATATTGTGTGTTTCATCTTCTTTTTTGAGACGAGTAATTCTAGCTGAAGCTCATGGTGGTGTTTTGGGAGGACATTTCAGTAGGGACAAGACTCTAGTTCTTGTTCAATCAAATTTCTATTGGCTTTAGATGTTCAGAGATATGGAGAGACTTGTAAAGCAATGCCGAGTGTGTCATTTGGTAAAACCAAGACGTCAAAATTCTAGTTTGTACACTCCATTACCAGTGCCTAATGCTCCATGGGAGGAAGTGAGTCTTGATTTCGTTTTGAGACTGCTAAGAACTAAAAAAAACAAAGATTCCAAAACTTCTGAAGTTTTGGGTCCTTCCTCCACAAAATTTGCCCATTGACTCTTCTTTCACTTAGTTGTCACTTCCAAGTAGGTTCGCATCACTTCCGCTTTCGATTGGCATTTCGTTGGGAAATGAAGCGGACAATCTACTCTCAGTAGCACTGATCACCGTTGGTGAGGATTTGACAACTATTGTCTTCCATTATCTTCGAAGGGTCTTTGAACTTGTGCAGAGCTCCTCTGCTGGATAGATAAGAGAATTGGGGTACTCGATTTCACTCCTTCTCTTAAGGGTTGAGAAGGCAAAGGTTACTTGACTTCGCCCGCCTCCTCGAGGTTGTACTCCATGCATCGAGCTGGTTATTGGCCTTCGCCGGCTCTTTGCTCACACTTCTGAAGCACTTGAAGTGTTTGCACTCCTTGCGTTGAGTTAGCTATTGTGCTTCACCTTCTCAATGCCATCGAACTTCTGGAATGCAAGAAGTTTTTACCCCAACTTGGAGTAATTCTCTAATAGATTTGGTTGCCTCTAGGATTGTACCGTCTTCTCCATCAACCTTGCCGCCTACTCCCCTGAGTAGCAAAGGTACAGCACTACGTACTGCCTGCTTCGTTCCTTGGTCGTGCACTCTTGCAAGACCCGAAGTCCTTCACTTTCGGCTATCTTGATGAGAAGCTCGTTGACACCGGTCTTACGAAGTTCCTTGGCCTCTGCCCTTCAGCCTTGTCTCGGTACTTGGAGTTTGCCTCTGCATGCTCCACCTCCTCGGCCCCTTTCACGACCAAGCGCTCTCCCTCCACGAGAGCAAGGGATCAATGACTTTCACGGAAGTCTCGCCTCTGCGGTACCATGGCACTGCCATGCCCATGACCCTACTATCCATCGCCTCGCATCTGCATCCCTTTTCTTCATGATCAGTAGATATGTATCTGTGGCATTCCTCCGAGTCCACCTCCATTCTAACTAATGCTTGATTTTGGGTAGCTAAGTCCCTCTGGACTCATCGTCGCTTCCTTGCTCCTTTCGACCCCCTACTTCAATACCTCTGTGTTCTCCAAGCAGCTCCCTTGGTCGATGGAAAGACAGACTGCAACTCCCATGCATGGCCTCTGCCATCGCATTATAGGATTTGCACCGATTCTGTTCTCCTTAGCTTCTTTGGTAGCAACATTCGCTTACTCGACCTTGTCCTCTGAATTACCGGGCTCCCTTAAGCGAATATGGGCTATGAAGCAATCCAACTCTCCAACTGCTTCGATCATACCTCTGCATGATCAAGTCCCTCCCATGGGACTCATTGGTACTTGCATTCGAACTTTTCCGTTGGTGGAACACAGCCCCCATATGCTGATGACCAAGGCTTTTATCCGATGCAAAATTCGATGCATGCACGGAAGACCCGCCTCTGCGGTACCATGGCCTTCACTCCTTGAATCCATAGCCCTTCTTGCCGTCGTGTTGTTCACCGAAGTGGAGCTTCCAGTAGCTCCCGATCATACCTCCGTATAATTTAGTCCCTCACGGGACTCATTCATGTGTATCGCATTGCCACGAACTGTTCCACCACGATCCGCTGCACCATGTCGCCTCCTGGTAACATCTTTATTGCATTCTGATCCTTGTGGGATGAACTCGAATTGTGATCCCTCCATGTGTGGCCTCTGCCAATACATCGCAGGGTCTCTTCCACCTTCGATTTTGTTCGCTCCTTTGGCAATCGACCTTCATCCACCCACTCTTGGGTCACACCTAGATGAAGCACCGCTCTAGGACAGTCCGTCGCCTAGTAGCTCCTGAAGTCCCCCGACTTCGCTGCAATTAGTGCACCATTGTCTGGATCCTGGGCCTCTGCCCCTACCAGCACAATCTTCGCTGCGCACCGCTTCCTTCATGGCAACTTGAATGGCAACACTGTGGCATATTCTTCAAGAGTACTCGCCTCCGCATCCTCTTACCCCGTGCCAAGGCCTTCTGAACCCAACTTCACCTCTGCAAGTTGAGTCGCCTTAGTTCCTCCGTCAAATGCGTCTCCGAGATAAGGTGCATGTGCCCAGAAGCTCCCTTCGTCTTTGACACCATGCAAGATGAGTCCACTCCGTCAGAATGAAGGACCCATGGAACAACATGATCCTGCTCTTGCCTGTGCAAGAGTTCATGTCCTTGACCTATGTCCAAGGAAAGCACCGTGCCTCCGCTCCATGTTCCATCTTCTATGCTGGCTCCCTTAATGCGGCTTGGGTATCTCTCCAAGTTACACCAAAGTTGCTCCGCTCCTCGTTTTTGCATTGAGTTGATGGTGGCCCTCGTGCCCACCATTCCACGGATCAGCCCTCCCTTGAGTCCGATCTACATATCGACTCTAAGTGTGCCTTTATTTGTGTTGCTTTGGGTCGCTCCCCCACTTGATCTCGCAATGCATCCACTAATGCATTCTCTCAAGTGAGATCATGCGACGACTCCTCGCCGCTTGCTCGGTCCATTGAGCTTCGTGGAGTTGTTGTTTGTCGAGGTATTCCTCCTCAACATGTGAGGTCCGTCCCACATGATTCTCCCTTTGGAGAGCCGGGACTTATCCTTCTTGGATAACTATCCCGTTGGAGCAACATCTCTCTTCGTTTCGGAGACCACCATCCCCTTGGACTACTCCGATTTGCTGAACAAACTGTGCATTGTTTTGCCTCTTGCAAACGCACTTGCTAGATTGCGACTCCACGTCAATATAGCACCCGCTGCACCATTCAAGGCCTAGCAACATGCTGAACTCGTTGCACACTTCAGCCTCCTACGGACGTATCCTTCACATGCTGAAGAGAAAGTTTCAATGCTCCATGGCGTCGAGTTTCGGTCGCCTTGGGATGGCCGTGAACATTCCATCGTCCGCATACAAGCCCATGCGTGAGTACCAAATTTTTCGAGTTAGCAATTCCCCTCACCTCTGTGAGCTTTTGCATAACTCTTTCGGTCGTTGAGCAACTTATTCCACCTTGTATGGTCTCATCCTTTACCAAGCGCCTCACTTGCCTTGAGCACCATCAGGTATAGTTGTCAACGTTGAGCCGTAGCTCAAACTCAGTCATCCCACCTTTTATGCGCTTCACATTCTTCCAAGCTTGCCTGTTCTCGTGGTGCCTCTTGCGCGAAGGGTTGGCCATTCCTCTGAATGCCAATCTCAGATGCCCACTCCTCTGAGCGACTCTTTTCCCTATATCTTCATGCCCGTTTTCCCCCAAACGGTCGCGCGTGTGCTGACTGCCCTCAACGTAGCCCTGCTAGGTCCCCCACGTTTGCATGCTAAGTGTTTCTATGAGTGCTTGTCCCGCTCTGATACCATCTATCACTGGCTTAGCTGGTTTTGCCTAAGTCGTGCGGCATCCTTGCGTGTCCGTCCGCAAAGGTCAGCCTCCCCGAAGCCTCCCATGGCCCCTTAAGACCCACAAAAGAGAAAACGGGTTAGAGAGAACGCCTCATTCGGGATCCACAAGCAAACATTCCAGGAAACACTTCATAGACAATGCAAATTACAAACAGACTTTACAAGCTCTGAACAGTTGCACAATAAAGGGTCAAAATGGTCCATTACAGACCGAAAATCTTTCACAAGTGTCCACATGACACAACCTTTATTTACAAGCCTAAAGCGGCCACCAACCCAACTACATGCTGTTCAAAGCATGAACATATCAAAAGACATGGACATACATAAGCATTACATCAAACATCCTGTTTAGAAGTTTGTCCGTGACACTATGCTGGCAAGAATACTAAGTAATGAGATCTCATTCTTCCACAAATTAATACAATCGTTCTATGCATCATAGCTTTGGTAAGAGTCCTTTTGAGGTTGTTTATGGTGCTAATCCTATTGGCCCTTTGGACTTAGAAGCTAATGAGAGGGCTAAGCAGATAAAGAAGCTATATGAGGGTGTTAAAGCATCTATTGAGAAGCAAAATGAGAGGTACATGTAAGCTGCCAACAAACACAGAAAACACGTGGAGTTTTACGAAGGTTATTTGGTCTGGATTCATCTAAGGAAGAAGAGGTTTCCACCAGGCAAATTTGGGAAATTGAAACCAAAGGTTGATGGTCCATTCAAGGTGCTTAAGAGAATTGGAAAGAATGCTTGTGAGATCTTGCTACCTGAAGATTATGGAGTGTCCAGTGATTTAAAAAGCGCTAGGCGCCAAAAGGCGCTAAGGTCCACAAACGCCCGAGGCGCTAGGCGCTCGCCCGAGCGAAGCGAGGCGCTAGAATATAAAAATATATAATATAATTAATAATTTCAAATAAATAAAAATTAACAACATTAAAATCAAAATAATATATTATTAATCTATTAACAGAAAATTAATCATTTTAAAATTCAAATAAACTTAATATTAAGAGTATACTGTATACTGAGCCTGATGGAGAAACGAGGAAGCAGCGAAGCAGCGGCGAGCGGCGGCAGCAGCAGCGGCGAGCGACGACAACAGCAGCGGTGAGCGGCGGCAGCGGCAGCGGGAAAGGGAAAGGGAGCGGAAGGCACGAGCAGCGGGAGGGCTCGCGGGAGGCGCAAGCAGCGGGAGGGCTCGAGGGAGGCGCGAGCAGCGGGAAGGCTCGCGGGAGGGCTCGAGGGAGGCGCGAGCAGCGGGAGGGCTCGCGGGAGGCGCGAGCAGCGGGAAGGCTCGCGGGAGGCGCGAGCAGCGACAGCGGCAGCGGGAGCAAGAGCGACGAGCAGCGAGATCATGATCAGGATCGGCAGCAGGTTAGGGTTGGGTAAGGGTTAGGGTTGGGGTTATATCGGTTTAGTTGGTTCGATTGAACCAACTAACAACCGAACCAGGACCAAACCAGACCTAAAATTCTGGTTCGGTCGCCTTGGTTTACCCAGGCGCTCGCCCGAAGCGCCCAGCGCCTGGGCTCGGGCGAGCGCCCAGGCGGCGCCTGGGCTCGGGTGAGCGCCCAGGCAGCGCCTATTTGAAGCGCGCCGCCTAGGACATTAGCGAGGCGCTCGGGCCTCGCCTCGCCTCGCTCGAGCGCCTAAGCGAGCGCCCGAGCGCCTAGGCGAGCGCCCGAGCGCCTTTTTCAATCACTGGGAGTGTCCCCAACATTTAATGTGGTTGATTTAAGTCCTTATCATAATCATGTTAATGAAACAAACGAGGAGTTGAGGGCAAGTCTTTTTTAATTAGTGGAGATTGATATGGGAGTGCTTCATTTGCAACAATAAGCTCTTGTTGACCTTGCTGATATTATGGCTCACTTAAATATGATAACTCATGAGCATATTCCTTAGACAAAATTAAAGCTGTTTCAAGGTACTTTTCTTTATGACCAAGGAATGCATTATAGGAGTTAGTTACCAATTGTAAAACACTGAATTTCGTAATTCCCTATGTATGAAGGGTTGTTTCATGCATTAGTACTTATTTTGGTGTTTTAGGGTTAGAAAGAAGTTTAGAAAACTAATGCTATTGGCAGAAACTTTCTTGGAGTCCTCTTTTAAGCTTTGTATCTCTTGGATGCTTCCTTGAGTGGTGAGTCTTTTGTTTTCAGTTCTGTATCTTTGTATATTATTCTTGGGGTGGTGAACATTTTGTATCCCTTTATGATTTTAAATTTGATGGTGAGCTATTTTTTGATTTTATTAAAGTATTATTGTGAGTTCGTTCATTTTTTATCTGAAAAACTTATTCCAGTAAATACAACTATACTATCAGATTTCTTTCAAAATTCATTCTACATTACACCTCCCTCCCCCCCCCCCCCCCCTCCGCGCATTAGTGACCCAACCTACAATGCCATAGGTATGCATTGTTCACCTCATCTCGCTTCATTTTTAACACATTTACATTCGTAACATGTGGAGCATCATCTAATATGAATAAAGTATTATTTAATGTTCTTTTACCGATGATCTCATCATCTAGGATCAATAAACAACCATTGTTTTAAAAAACTAATATATATCCATTATTTGTCAAACAAGAACTGGAAATGATGTTTCTGATAATTGAAGGAATAAAATAGCAAGCATCTAATGCTAAAAGAGCTCCACCAGGCAACTATAGGGTGACCTCCCTAATGGCAACAACGACAACCTTTGCGCTATTTCCTATCCTGAGGTCCACCTCGTCTTTCGCCAATCTCCTAGGCCTTGCCAAAACCTGCAACGAATTGCAGATATGAGATGCACTGCCAATATCCAATACCTATGCACTATCATAATTTTCTGACAAATGAAGATCAATCATGAATATACCTGAAGCTTCTTCAAATTTTTGTTTCACCTTTTCTGCAAGGTACTCTCCTCTTCCGGTACTCGTTTTTGCCATAGTGGAAGCATTGGTCTTTGTCCTTTGTTGGGTCCTTCTCAGCAACCTTTGGTTTGCTCTTGCCCTTGTCCTCTTAAGGGACTTCTCTACCTTCCTTTTCTTTTTGGTTTCAGCAGTATAGAGAACTGGCTTCTCTTTCCTTGATGGTGCTCTTAGCCTTCCTCAACATATTGAGAAGTTCAGGAAGAGTCACCTCAAGCTTGTCCATTTTAAAATTCATAATGAACTATGAAAAGGAATTTAGGAGGGACTGAAGTACAAAATCCAAATATAGGTTATTCTCTATGATCATTCCTAGCCACGTGAGTTTTTCTATCCACTCAATCATTTTAAGGACATGGTTCTGAACCAATGTCCCCTTAGTCATCTTGGCACGGAATAGACTCTTGGATATCTCATATCGCTGAGTCCTTCCCTATTCCTGAAACAATTTGTGAAGATGTAGGAGAATAGATCTGGTATCTATCTTTTTATGCTACCTTTGTAACTCGAGAGTCATAGAGCCCAACATGTAACACTGAGCAAGAGTGGAGTCGTTTATGTACTTCACGTAGCGAGCGATCTCATCCTCACTTGCCCCTTCCTCGGATGTGGGCATTACTGTGTCAAAGACATACTCGATTTTCTCTGTTGTAAGAACGATTTTTAGGTTGCGAAGCCAATCCGTGTAGTTTGGACTAGTGAGGCGGTTGACATCAAGTATGCCGCGTAAGGGATTTAAAAACGATATTTTTCTGAAAAATAAAAATGCAATAGAAAAGTAAATAACATGTATATTTTGGATTTTGAAAAAATAATTAAGATATTATCTTTTATCTTAATCTATTCCCACTATTTTTTTGCGAAACACATAACTCCCTCCGATATGTGAATTGAAAATCTACAGTAGATTTTTATTAGGGATTGAGATCCAATCGACGCCTTAGTATAACGTTGAGGGACTCAATTAATCACACAGCCCAAATGGTAGGTAACTCTTGCCAATCACAACTCCTTATGATTCTCATCCTATTCGGCCTCTAAACCATCATGGCCTTAAGGGACTCGACCAACCATGATGCTTGGTTAAGTCAGCACTATCATTACAAGATGAGTCTGATTCGATGGTATGCCCTCGAGGGACTCAACCAAACATACTATGTTCTCAGGTCATCGGTGACATTTCAATGTTGTAAGCAAGATCTCAAATCCTAATATATATGAGCCTCGAGGGACTTAACCAACTCGGCCTACGTCAAAAAGTGATTTTCGCTTATAATGATGGAAGGTCACGTGGGTCAATCTTATTGCCTCACGTTTACCGACTTAATATTATTTTAGAGGGGTTTTTGTAATTTGATTTAGTCTTGTGGTTAAATATGATGCGCTACACATATTTTTAACACACACACACACAGACACACACACACAGACACACACACACACACATATATATATATATATATATATAGTAGGTGTAGAAATGTATATCACATATATGCACACACATCTATACTAGATGATTATGGACTAGAGCCTAAGTGATCATGCACGAACCAAAGGCTTGATCACGAACAAAAAGATCAAAGTGTGTCTCAATGCATCTCAATGCTCGGTGATTGTGTCTCGTCCTCATCTGTCGTACCGACACCTCGGTACATCTCCATGCCCGACGATCGTCCGCCTCATCCTCCTGGTTCCCGTTAGCATCTCCATGCTTTCGCCGCACCTTCTCATGCGATTACAACTTAATTACATGCACGTAGGTCCATAAATGTACATATTACATATAAGAAGCCTTGATCACATCAAAGGGAGGTATACCACTAAGGGAAATAGAATCACATGCCGGATATAATGAGAGAGAAAGGGAGGCTCACAGGCCCCAATAATAATAATCACATATACACTTCATCACATTACATGACCCATGATCATCTATCCACATCATACGTCATATGTACACAAATATGTAGGACTCTTTGGTAATAATTAATTAAATTAATTAATTAATTAGATATATGGACTTTTAAACCTAGTTGAGACCCCTGCCATATCCTCATGGCAAGATGCCCCTTGCGGCTAGGAAACCTTAGCCGCCAGGGTTACCCCTGCGTCTTGGAGTCCCTAGCCACAGGGCTGCCTTCGGCAGCTAGGAAGCCCTAGCTACCAAGGTTGCCCTAGTAGCCAGGACTCTCTAAGTGTAGGGCTGCCTTGGGCAGCCAAAAAACCTAGTAAAGTAGTTGTCCCTACAGCTAGGAATCCATGGCTGCAGGATTACCACAAGTGGCTAGGAAACCCTAGTCGCCAGGGTTCCCCATGCGGCCAAGAGTCCTGGCCGCCATGGTTGTCTTTGGCCAAGTAGTCCTCGGCCAGGGCAAGAGCAGCAAGGGCTGCTCTTGGCCATGGCAACTTTGGCCAGGCCGAGAGCAACCCTTGGCCAAATTTGTAGGGTAGCAACTTTTGCTTCCCTTTTGCCTTGGCATATCAGATATCCAGAGGTTCTTGGGTGATAGAATAGTTTGTACGCCAAATATTACGTTGTTCCAATCTCAAATCGGCAAAAGCGTAACTTGTTTACCAAACACCAATTCAGCACAACATGCAACAACTCATACAGTTTATAACCAATCATCACACGAACAACCTGGCTCTGATACCACTGTTGGGAAACCGGGAGAGCATCACACGCGCAGCGGAAAAACAAAACAGAAATCAGTTTCCCAAAAACAGATTTATAACAAATCGCGTGCGACGATTGAGAGTGAAGAACTCGTTAAATTGAAAACTATATAAGACGTGAGATCTCGCATGAAGGAGATCTGCAGATCTAATAGAACCCCAGAGGAATTCTATGTAGAGATCACTCCTTGGAACGCTATAGAGGAATTGTAAAGAGATCTTATTCACAAAGAGATGGAAGCTACATGCTTATATAGGGCTCCAAACCCTAGCCCTAGGGGCTGTTTCCTAAGTGAGTTTCCTCTTTTGCCTTTAACCCAAACCAACCAACCCAGTAAAAGGGGGCGGTGGTTAGGAAGCCCAAAGGCCCAAATATAAACCCTAGCCACTCTTCTTTAAAGGATAGAGGCGGCTAGGTGGGGTTTATTACAATCTCACAAGGTTTTATTAGCTGCTTCTTGGTTGAGTAGGACCCAACCCTACTAGAGTCCTATCAAGTCCGCCCTCTCCAAATCAGCCTTATCCACATGGGAATCACATAAGGAACTGAAGACCCGGTTTGGAGAGGGCGGTTTTGATAGGACTCTAGTAAGGCTGATTTTGAAGATAAGGAACTCAGGGAACCGGGTCTTCAGTTCCTTATGTGATTCCCATGTGGCGTCTTCAAGTGGTAAATTATTCCAATGCATTAGTACTTCAGTAGAGGGATGTCGGCGACGCATCACGATTCTGCGGTGTTGGGCAGTTGGATTTGGGTTGACTCATGTTCTCCCAACTTGGGCTTCAGGCATGACACGTGGAAGACTGTGAATTTTGGCATCCTCAGGCAATTTAAGTTTGTACGCCACGACTCCAATACGCTCTGTGATCAGATAGGGTCCATAAAAACGTGGGGATAGCTTCATGGAGGCTCGTGTGTTGATGGAGAGTTGCTTATATAGCTGTAGGCGAAGATAAACCCAATCTCCTACGAAAAATTCTCTTTCGCTTCGTCGTGTGTCGGCTTGCTGCTTCATTTTGGCTTGAGCGGTAGAGAGATTATCCTTAAGCAGTTGTAGGAGTTTGTCCCTGTCAATCAATTCTTGGTCGACCTGTTCTACCTTGGCCGAGCCAATTATATGCTCTGGAATCACAGGAGCCAGCCGACCATATAGTGCTTCATAAGGGGCACATTTTGTAAATGAATGATATGTAGTATTATACCTAATTCGGCCCAGGGAAGCCATTTCGCCCACTCCTTTAGCCGGTCACTAGCGAAACACCGAAGGTACGTCTCTAAACACCTGTTCACCACCTCTGTTTGGCCATCAGTTTGTCGATGATATACTGTGCTCATCTTGAGTTTGGTGCCATGTAACTGAAATAACTCGGTCCAAAATTTACTAGTGAAGATCTTGTCACGATCACTTACAATGGACCTTGCATCACATGCAGTTTAATAATATTATCCATGAAAATCTCAGCAATGCTAGTAGTAGTGTAGGGATTTCGCACAACACAAAAATGAGCAAATTTCGTAAGTTGATCAACCACTACGAGAATTGTGCTTTTTTTCTTTGGAAGGTGGCAGCCCTTCGATGAAGTCCATGGAGATGTCAGTCCACACCAAGTCTGGTATGGGTAGTGGTTGTAGCTTCCCTGGACTTGCCACTGTTTCACCTTTGTGCTGCTGATATACATCACATTGTGCCACATATTCAGAAATAATTTTTTTCATCCCTCTCCAATAAAAATTTTGCTTCACTCTTTTGTAGGTTCTCAGGAATCCGGAGTGCCTTGCTGAAGGTGTGGAGTGCATTTCATGCAGGATGATTTTGCTGCAAGGGGAGTCAGGTATAAGCACAATGCGACCTTTGTAGCCTAGATCCCTCGAATCCCAAGTGTAGTGGGCTATTGCACTTGGATCCTCTTCCAATTTTTTTATGCTGTTGCTGATCTCTGGATCCTTCTTCCATTCTTCCCTAATGTTCTCGAGGAAGCCGGTGGTAGGAAGGGAGATGGCTGAAAATTTAGCTTGCTCAGGTTGTCGTGAGAGTGCATTTGCAATAACGTTTTCTTTCCCCTTTTTGTAAATAATTTCATAATCAAATCCTAGAAGTTTGGTTACCCATTTTTGCTGCTCAGGGGATGATATCTTCTGCTCCAAAAGTACTTGAGGCTTCTATGGTCGGTTTTAATTTGAAATCGTCGGCCGATCAGGTAGGGTCTCCACCCCATTACTGCGTGCATAATGACGAGCATCTCTTTATCATATATTGACATGTTTTGATGGGAGGGAGACAATGCCTTGTTGGTGTATGCGAGTGGTCGACCATCTTGCATGAGAACGACTCTATTTCCGACTCCAAATGCGTCGGCCTTAATGATGAAGGGTTGGCTGAAATCTGATAGCGCTAGCACTGGCGTCGTCGTCATAGCTATTTTAAGTTTGTCGAAGGCATCGGAGGCTTTGTCCGACCATTGGAAGGCGTCTTTTTTCAGTAAAGAAGTGAGGGGTGCACTGATCTTCCCATATTCCTTGACAAATTTTCGGTAATAGCCCGTTAGTCCAAGGAACCCGCGCAGTAATTTCACGTTTGTAGGTTTTGGCCAGCCTTGCATTGCTTCAATTTTTGTTGGGTCCACCGCCACTCCTTCTGATATTATGTGCCCAAGGTACTCTACGTTTTGCTAGAGAAAACTGTACTTTGGCGTCTTAACAAAAAGTGTATTCTCCCGAAGGATCGTCAAAACAACCTGTAAATGCTGAAAGTGAGTCTCAAGAGAATGGCTGTAAATGAGAATATCATCGAAAAATACAAGCACAAATTTGTGAAGAAAGCTCCGAAAAATATCATTCATAAGACTTTGGAAGGTTGAAGGAGCATTAGTGAGTCCAAAAGGCATTACCAAGAATTCATAATATGGTTGTTATGTCTGTGGAATGCAGTTTTTGGAATGTCATATTCATATACCCGAATTTGGTGGTAACCGGATCGGAGGTCCAACTTCGCGAAGACTCGAGCTCCTTTTAACTCATCAAGAAGTTCATCCACCATTGGTATTGGGTACTTGTCCTTGACGGTGATACCATTTAAAGCTCGGTAGTCGATGCACATCCGCCAAGTTCCGTCCTTTTTGCGTACAAGTAGCACCGGTGAGGAATACGGGCTGCAACTTGGTCGAATCACCTATGTTTCAAGCATCTCCTTTACAATCTTCAATTTCATCCTTCTAGAGATGAGGATAACGGTACGACCGAGTGTTCGCTGGTGGTTTGCCCGGAAGGATTGGAATCTGATGGTCATGTTGTCGAGTAGGAGGAAGACCGCACAACTTAGCAAAAATGTCGGCAAATTCGGCAAGCAATTGGGCGAGATTTTGACATTCAATTTCTATTTTCTTCCCCTCTGGTTGCTGCTAGAGATGCATAAAAAAATCACCATTTACCTTGTGTAAAACTTTCTCCATTCGTTGGGTCAAAACGGTGGTTACGTTGCATCCACGCTTCCTGGGTAGGATGATATGTTTGCCTTTGCAATAGAATTTCATAATTAACTTGGAAAAGTTCCAAGAGACATCACCTAGCGTAGTCAGCCATTCTATGCCAAGCACGGCCTCATAGTTATCAATTGGTAGAAGGAAGAAGTCGGTGATAATTTCTTGGTCCTGCAGTAATAGTTTCACCTGCGGGCATCTTTGGTCGCACTTTAGGATTCTGCCGTCGGCGACCTTTACATCGAACTTGCTGCAACCTTCGATATGGAGCGCCATCCGAGCAATAACCTTACTGTTTAAGAAGTTATTAGTGCTGCCCGTGTCGATGAGAACAGTGATCGGTTGTTGTTTGAGAAGGCCTCCACCTTTCATCGTTTGCGGGTTTGAGTAGCCGGCTAGCGCATGTACCATAAAGTCGGTCGGTTGTGGCTCTTCTTCCGTATCTTCTTCATGTTCAAAGCTCTCTTTTGGATGTTCAATGACCTCGTCTTCTACTGGTTCAATCATAAGAAGTCTCCTTTTTGTACAGCGATGCTCGCGGCTCTATGGCTTGTCGCAATGCCAACATAACCCCTTCGCAAATCGCTCTCGAAGAGGTTCAATGGTTCAATCGCTCCAGGCTTCATGGAGCGACCCTAGTCCTCCGGGCTTCATGGTTCAATCGCTCCTCTTGAAGTCGTGCAAAAGAGATGGCTGCCATAAGTGTGTTCGGTTGTCGCGCTTTAACTTCTCCCCGGATCTCCGACTTCAAGCCCTCAATGAAGGTCCCCAATAGTTATTTTTCAGACCAATCACGAGTTTGATTAGATAACCTTTCAAACTTGGTTTGGTACTCCTGAATGGTAGAGGTTTGTCGGATCTTTGCTAGTTGTCCGTCAATGTTCTTGTAATCGGTTGGTCTGAAGCGGATCAACAGTCTTTCTTTGAATTGTCACAATGAGAGGACTCCATGAACGTGTTCGAACCAGTCAAACCACTATATAGCATCCCCTTCAAGATGTATTGCTGCAATTTCTACCATAGATGCATCCGCGGTTTTGTGGTACCGAAAATATCGCTCCACCCGCGAGATCCAACCAATCGGGTCTCCTTCTTCCCATCTAGGGAAGTCCACCCTCATGTGTGGATAGTGGAGATCGGTCAGAGAGCCTTCCCTCTCTTGGAAGTTATCTCTTCGGGCTTGGTGTGATTGGTTAGAGCTCTCCCCTTGATGTGATTTTTTCGGGCTTGGTGGTCGACCCAAATTGAGTCGGTAAAGAGAGTCTGAATCTTATCCTTCATTCGCGTCTCGAAGGCTTTAAATTTAGCATTGATTGCTTCTTCCGATGCTATAGTATACGCTTCCAAATCTGTAATGTTAAGATCTCTCTTTTGTTGTTGGGTTAAAGGCATGTATCGGTTGAGAGAAGTGGTGGTCGAAAGGGTTGGTGGATTGGTGGATGTAGGCTGCGGTTTTAGGCTTTTTTTTTGGCTGTTTTGGGTGCAATTTGAGGGTGTGGTTTGGTGGAGTTTTAGGGCTGTGATGGTAGTGGATGAAGGTTAGGAAAAAAGTTTTAGATTTGTGGTAGATGGCAGCAAAGGTTTGATAGAAATCAGTGGAAGTTGCTGTAGATAGGTGTTGTCTTGTATGAGCAGAATTATCGTCGAAGAAACACCGGTTTCTCGATGAAATTTCTAACAAAATCTGAGAGATTTGAGGAGGGAATTTGACAGCAAAATCTCAGTTTAGATAACAGTAATGATGACAAATTTAATCAAGAAAATTTCGGCAGTATAACAGCAAGGAGATTGGTGCAAGTTGCGATAGCAGAATTCTCGTCGAAAAATTCCAGCGGTTTGCAACGAAAATTTGTAGCAAAACAAGAACGGTTTTAGAGATGAATTCCTTAATATATCAATCTTAGATGGAAGCCAAGAAGATCTATGAAGCGTATAAGAAATTTCGTTCAAGAAGGAAAGCAAATAGATCGGTTAAAAGCAACAATATACGGCTGAAATTTTCTGCAGCAATCCTTCGTTCGCTAACTTTTACGACGAAAGGAGCTCGCAGCATGGGATAGATAAAAATACTTCTTCTTGGTATTTTGAATGAAAAATTATAGCAGCAAAAGGTATTGGTGATAGGAGAATACTAGATCTCTGATACAATTGGAGGTGACGACAATAGATTGAGTAGATCTAGGTAGAAGATGACGGTCAAGATGGCAACATCAAGAGTAATTGTGGGAATTGCTTGGCTTGCGGTGGGCGGCAGAGGTGGTAGCAAAAACAGCAAGATCGCTACTCTGATATCAGATGATAGAACCCTAGAAGAATTCTATATAGATCGAGTAGATTTAGGTAGAAGATGACGGTCAAGATGGCAACATCAAGAGTAATTGTGGGAATTGCTTGGCTGGCGGAGGGCGGCAGAGGTGGTAGCAAAAGCAGCAAGATCGCTACTCTGATATCAGATGATAGAACCCTAGAAGAATTCTATATAGATTGAGTAGATCTAGGTAGAAGATGACGGTCAAGATGGCAACATCAAGAGTAATTGTGGGAATTGCTTGGCTGGCGGTGGGCGGCAGAGGTGGTAGCAAAAGCAGCAAGATTGCTACTCTGATATCAGATGATAGAACCCTAGAAGAATTCTATATAGATTGATCTTTGAGGGAGATCACTCCTTGGAACGCTATAGGGGTTCCACCCTCTTAGAAGTCGGCCAAATGGCTTCAATTGTACATAGATCTTATTCCCAAAGAGATGGAAGCTATATGCTTATATAGGGCTCCAAACCCTAGCCTTAGGGGCTGCTTCCTAAGTGAATTACCCCTTTTGCCCATAACCATAACCAACCAACCCAGTAAAAGGGGGCGGCGGTTAGGAAGCCCAAAGGCCCAAATATAAACCCTAGCCACTCTTCTTTATAGGATAGAGGCGGCTAGGTGAGGTTTATTACAATCTCACAGGGTTTTATTAGCTGCTTCTTGGTTGAGTAGGACCCAACCCTGCTAGGGTCCTATCAGGATCCCAGTCCGTGGATGAAGGAGATCTCGCATTCTCCTATCTAGCGGTGATCCACACGGCGGATGAAGCGACAACGTACTTCCTCTTGCGACGTGTTCTTTTCTCGCTTTCGCGCACCACCATCACGCAGTAGGGTAAATCCTTCTTGCTGCCCTCTCACACCAAACAGGGGGCAGCCCTATTGCTAACCCTAATGGATCCTGCCCTATTGGGTATTGGATCTCCATCCAATTATCCTAACATATTGGATACTTGATCTCCATCCAATTAGCCTTAGCTTAATGAAAATTGGATCTCTATTCAAGTTTTCACTCTAAGCTCTTATTGGGTCCCGCCCAACGGATCCAATAAAATAGGGACTTATTGGATATCACATATCTAATCTTCTATTTGTCGCATCATCTACCATATGTGTGTGACCTTTTAGGCCTAATACCGAGCTGGTCATAAGTTGTACCTGTCAGAACTCCTTCTGACACAATGAATTATTATCCCATAATAATTCACTCAACTCATCGACTATGGACGTATTAAGCCACTACATTATAGTCCCCAAACGGTATAGGGGGATTTAATCCATTGGACATGTCTACTCTTAGTTACTGTGCATTTATAA
The DNA here is from genome assembly GCF_036884655.1 of Musa acuminata AAA Group. Classification (NCBI taxonomy): domain Eukaryota; kingdom Viridiplantae; phylum Streptophyta; class Magnoliopsida; order Zingiberales; family Musaceae; genus Musa; species Musa acuminata. Next base: position 15,455,946 of record NC_088348.1, read on the forward strand.
TCCCTTATCCATCTAAAATCTCAGAGACTGTATACCGAGCATGGTGTTGTCAGGCCCATATAGAATCTACTTGAGTCTCATTCTAATCAGATTTTCCCGGAGAACTCTTCTCTCAATCCGATTGACCCTGGCTAGGGATTTGCTTGAGCGAGAACACACGCGACATTCCTCTCATGATACCGAGATCGGATGATCCTCTATTGACACTCAATTGCTCTCGTAAGGTTGGTTACCACTCTCGATGACTAACTAGGTTAGATTTGGAACTTCCAGACCTATAAGTCTGGTATCAAAGAGTGGAGTACTTATGCAGGGCATCCTTGGTGTCTCAAGTCTAAGGACCAGACACACAATTGGGATCACGGAACCGTTGTCTGACAATGTGGTTATTAATTATCAGTATTCTGTGAGCGGATCATTCAGTGAATTCATTCTCTAATGAGCACCTGCATTATATTCTTGGTATCTCTACACAAGCAGCTATGAGACCAGTTGCCTCCATCATATGGATGGGTATATAGTACACCGGTCTATCTGACTATCTTGATGCCCCTCTCGAGTAACCTATGACCAATAATCTTTAGAGTCTTTGTTTATAGGCGAATTGGTCTCATTATTATGATTTGATCATGATCCAATTTCTATTGCAAAGATCGAAGGACATCATAATATATTTATCATCCAATATAAAGAGCGTATCACATATGTCATCACTCACGTGATTGGCTTGCAGGACACCTGTAACTAGCACCTTTGTTACGAGAGAAAGCCATTTTTCGTTTCTGGTTGGCCTCAAAATGCAGTTACAGTGGTGCATATGGCATAGGAAGGTCACGTTTGATGGTGTATGGAGGAGGCAAAGCAATCGATGGTGTTTGGCGGAGGAATGAATGACGACGTAGGGTTTCTCTTTGGTGATGGTTATAGATAAACTTGGTGATCGATTGTACCTTTGCCATTGTCTTCTGATGGATTATTGATAAACTTATTGTAGCTCATCAATGTCTTTCATCATGAGATCCATACAATGTGTTACACACTTAAAGTTCAAAAAAGTTCCCTCTGCAATCCATCAATTGCAAACCAACCTTATTGAAATTTGCCCTATTATCAATAACAATTTGGATAATATATTGTGAGCCAATCTCCTTTACCTTAGTATCCATTAGGTACTTTACATAGTTTACATCTTGAATTTTGTTTCATGCATTAATGGACTTATAAATGACCCTCTTTCTATTGCAGTATACTAAGAAGTTGATAATGCTTATTCTGGTGGGTTTGGTTTAACTATCACACATCAATGTCACCTCATATAGGTCTCCTTGCTTCTTTAAGGATTTTATCGCATCTCTCAATTCTACCATCTTCGAGATGTATTTCCTTCGGCGCAGGAGGTTGGATGCCCTTACCAACCTTTTGAATTGACAATACCATGCTTTGCTAGTATGAACCTTTGGCTGTATGGATTGGAATTCTGTGAAAGTTAAACCACTTGGCAAAGAATTTGCCAATATTATTCTTTTCTTTGTATATGCATCATCAATCATTGTCTGTTTTGTTAACTGTGGTGGATAAACCTCCGGATCCATATTGACAATATCAAGTCTCATAAACCACCTTACCTCATGTTATCGATCCTACACATTTGAGGAGGAGGAACTGACTTATGTTGCTCAACTAAGGAGGAATTGGTTGCTTTATGATGGCAATCTTGCCCAGTCCCAGTCCCACTGCCACTATCATGCTTTCATTTCAAGTTCCATGTTTCCATTGTGAGTCTTTTGTTCGATGTCTCGTGGCCTCATTAATGTGATGATGCTCCAATGAAGCATAAATGCTAGTCACAAGTTTTGTGTCGACATCATTGCTGTGACCCTTATGTTGATTAGCCTGACCTTGCTTCCAAAACTACCGATTTCGGTTCAATCGTATTTGGAATCGAAACCAGCCAGTTCTAGGCAGTTCAGTTCTGGTTCAGGAACTAGCAGTTTTGGAATTGATTCTGAACTAGAACAACCTATTTTATTATATTATTATTTTTTAAATTTCTTGAAAACAGTCCTTCAATTAGCTGTTTATTTAACTATTGGAATGGCAAATTCACCATTTACATGGCATTTAGTTTTTTTTAAAATTTTTCTAGGCTTGCTTGGAATCGAACCAAAATTGTCGGTTCTGATTCCAAATCCAATTTATGGGGATCAGAATTGAACTGAATCACCTCGGCTCTGGTTCGATTAAAAAACCATCGAAATGTTGTCCCTGTTTGGTTTTAGTTCTGAATCGGTTCGATTCCAATTTGGTGTTAGCTCGAATCAAACCGAGGCCAAGGCTAATATTGATCATATACTAGACCCTGTATGGCACACCTATATTGTTCTTGTTCGACCTGCTTACCTGGAGCATTCGTCTTTTTCTATTCCATATTTGCTTGAAATTTTAATTTTAGTGCATTTTGCGACATCGTGATGATATCTGTTGGCTATATGTTACTTCATACGGTCACTCCTCTACGCCGGTCAATGTAGTTACAATGAATACACTACCAATGATGACTATTCTATAAACTATGAGCATTTTCCTACAAAAATGTCAACATAATAATATCCTGTGATTAAGACTAAATTATGGCTAATGACCCCTAATTGGGTCTAAAAGTAAGAAAATGATACTAATTGGCTCTAGTTAGACTTTAATCATATTAAATACAAGAAAAGAGCCTTAATCAACTTATTATGAATTCATAATGAACCAATTAAAAACATTGCGATTAAGCCTAAATTATGTTAATAATCCCTAATTATGTCCAAAAGTAAGAAAATGACATTAATTGACTTTAATTAGACTTTAATCATATTAAATATAAAGAAAAGACTCTTAATCAACTTATAAATTTATAATGAATCAACTAATAACAAGTTGTAATTGAGCCTAAATAATGACCCCTAATTATTTCTAAACTTAAGAGAAAGATAATCACCTTTAACAACCTGAGTTCAGGCAAAATTAACACACCAATTTAGGTCTAAAAGTAAGGTAGTGGACCTATTTGACCTACTCTTAAGGGAAATACACTAGTCACCCTTAATTATTTATAATTATGAAAATAATAATAATCTGATTACATCAAATGATAACTAAAATATAGAAAAGAAAGAGCATAAATACCTTTAATTGAAGAAAATTTTTACCCAATCCCAAATTTGAATCCATCAAAATAAGGAGCTTGATTTGCACTGATCATTGATTAGGATGTTTAATCAAGTCAAAGTGAGAAAAAGAGTGAACGAGGGGAGTGAAAGTGGGGGAGGGGAGGGGAGGGAGGGAATTTTAAACAGGTAGAACCAACCATGGTCCACTGGTCAATTTGATCCTTGGACCTTGATTTGATTAGCTTGGATTGGTACAATCAAAATTCGACCATTAGCAATCAATATAGGTCGGTAAGGAGTGTATCGTCCAATCCGGTCAAAATCCAACCAATCAATATAAGTCAGTAATGGTTTAGTTTGGATGGTAAAAAGGGTGTATTGGGCATGTGTTTCACCTGAAACAGTGATCTGCGTGTCAATCATCAAGCCGTCCGATATGTATCACTAATTTTGTTTCGTTTCGGGCAATACAACAAACATTGCTATTATGTGTAGTGTATATTAACTATTTGGAATTTTTTCTTGTTTAATTTAAACATTCTCATTCTCAAGAACCTTCTCTTGTTGCATCAAGGGTTGATTCACTTAACACACTCCATGTGGCCTCATCTAACTTGAACCATGGGCTTAGATATGAATTATTATTATTTTTTTGTAAGTGAATTGAATTGGCAGGGGCATCATATGGCAATTGAACACCACTTGAACTCGGAACTCCATCTTGGTAGATTAAGGACTAACCCCATTATTTACAATACATTTTTCTAGTTGGTTTGTATTCTTCATTGACTATAACATTGATTATGTTTAATGTGATTATTCAAACAATAAAATTCTTGACTCAATGTTATTAGTCAAGAATTATTATTGTTTGAATAATGACATCAAACATAATCAATGTTATAGTCAAGAATTATTATTATTTTTTTGTAAGTGAATTGAATTGGCAGGGGCATCATATGGCAATTGAACACCACTTGAACTTGAACTCCATCTTGGTAGATTAAGGACTAACCCCATTATTTACAATATTATTTTCTAGTTGGTTTGTATTGTTCATTATAACATTGCTTATGTTTAATGTCATTATTCAAACAATAAAATTCTTGACTCAATGTTATTAGTAGCACTTAGGCGAAGTGTGCCCCTATCACCTCAAATATGTTTAGGTGAGACACCTTTGCTTGGGCACCATCTAGGCAAGTGCCTTAGGTCGGGCGTTGAGCGTCTCGCATGTAATAGGCTCGGCCACCACTTCTTCATCGCCATAAGTTAGTGGCACCTAACCGAGTGACCTTATTGAGTGTGTTACCCTCCTCCACCCCCGGAGTCTCCACCACTGTCTCCTCTATCCTCTCTATCAAGGTATGCAATATCATACCGTACCGGAGTTTCGACATTCGCTCGGTATGGTACGATATTATATCCGAGCGGTATACTGTTCGGTATATATATATATATATATATATATATATATAATTCGATGACGTCGCCAATGTCGCCTCTCTTCTCTCAGGCGCTCGGCGATGTCGCCTCGTTTATATATATATATATATATATATATATATAAATATAAATTAATAAATATATATTTATATATAAAATAATATATATATATATATATTTTTTATAAAAGGCGACATCGCCTCATTTATATATATATATATATATATATATATTTATATATAAAATATTTTTATAAAAGGCGACGTCGCCTTTTCCTTCTCCCATGCGGGGCAACATCGCCGAGGCGACGTGATGTCATCGAGTTTATATATATATATATATATAAGATTATTGATATTTATATATAAATATTCTTATAAAAGGCGACGTCGTTGATAAAGACGACACGACGCCACCTTTTATAAAAATATAAATAAATAAATAAATAAATAAATAAATATAATATATATATATATATATATATATATATATATATATATATATATATATATATATATATATATATATATATATATAGTTCGTTCTGTCCGGTAAGGGGTGGTCCGTGTACTGGCCAACTGACGGACTGGTACGTACCGCCCGTACCGGGCAGTATTATTCGAAATTGTATACCTTGCTCTCTATCTTACGATCCATCTACATTTCCTCTCCTTTGGCACTATTTGTCTCTTTTGTCGTTGTCCTCTCCATCTGCATGATAAGAGGGGTCTTCTTTTACAATATTGAGGGGTCTCAACCTCAAGTTTTACACCGTACCATAGTATACCTCAAATAACTGAGACACCATACCATTCAGCACGAATTATTCTATGATTGAGAGGGGTCTTCTTTTACAATGTGATGCATTTATTTCAAGTTTTACCACGTGATAAAGATAATTTTGGAATGTGATATAGTGGAATGGTAACTATCAAATTGACTCATCTATTGAGGGAAATTCATCAAAATTTGTCGGTATCATTCATGAGACACAATTGATGAGGTGCTGTCTGTACACATCCACAGGCACCTATGTCTCCATCCACATCATAATGTTTTTTCTTGGTATTCCATTGCTAATATTCTTCACAAACCATTATTTTAACCAAAGTTTCTTTTTATTGTTAATTTTTTTTATGTATTCATTGTCATGTTCTTACAGGTCTATAGAGATTCTGAAACAACACCCATGGTTTGCTGTGATGTTTGTGAAAGATGGGTCCACTGCCTATGTGATGGCATCAGGTTGTTGTCAGCATATTCTTGTTGCTTACTTAGGAAGATCAATGTTCGATTTCTTGTTTTTTTATTTCTTTTGAACTTTGATTATGCAACATGATCTAAGTTTATATTTACCTGCACAGATTACATTCTTTTTCACATGCCATATTGTGATTTTGTTAAAAAAAAAATTAAATTAAGGCCTTTGACAGTTTTCTTATTACTGTGATGAGTGCCACTTTGATATTATCGTGTTTATATTGACAAAATGGTCAAGAATAATGACTGTTTGAAAATGAGGATTTATTAATAGGACCCTTTTATATAATTCATTTATTTTGTAAAACTCCTCACATTATTCCTATTTTCATTTTTCCCATAAAAAAATGTTTTTGAAGCAATGGAGACCCCTGCTGTCCATATCTGTGAGTCAAGTTAACTTCAATATTATTTTTGTTACTCAAAATTCAAAATTCACTTAATGGAAACTCTCATATTCAGCATTAAACGTCCACAGAAACATATCAAAGGAACACACTGGCAACAATAGATCCTCCATGGCTCCAACAACTCCATCCAAGTTTGGCTACATATGAAATCAATTCATTGTAGTTGTTAGTGGGTGAACATTTTTACTATTTTTATGGACTGGTGTGACTATCCAATTTTTCATGGTTTGATGCCCTAACAAACAACAAAAACTGGTTTTAGGAAGAAAAAAAAAAGAAACTACAATCTTTATTAACAATAAGAATTGCTACTTTTTTCTGGGATTACTTGATAAAATTCACAGAAATGAAAATAAAACAGTTATGGTGATAAGAGTTTCAAGTTATATATATATATATATATTTTAATGTCTGTTCTTCCCCAAATCTAGATCTGGTGATGCAGCTTGGTGGCACCTTTATGGGACATCCTTCATCTGCACTTTGTCGAAGTCAGCACACCACCCAGCTTGGCAGAACTCATTCTACATGGATCCTCTTCCTTGTTTGCCCCCACATTCTGGCACTCTTGTATAAGCTTGCCATCAATGGAAAGGAGTTAATCCTACTCCCTGATTACTACAACCATTTTAGGTATGATATCTTGTACCACCACCAGTTCACGACTACGAACCATCACAAACTGAGCTCAGTGTAGAAAATATGAAGGGAAGAATAAGAGAGAGAATTACACATAATGAACACCAAGATTTTTCATGGTTTGGTCAATTGGCCTGTGCATGAGCAAGTAGACAGCTTTTTTAAGACAGAAAATGTTACAAGCCTGCCCCGATATAAGTGACTCTCACCAGAGTAATCCTTGCCAAAACCTCTCAAACACAAGATGCATTAGACATAAAATAGATATTCTTTGCTTAAGCATCAATTATATATGGCATGTCCTGACAAATGCCAACAAATTGCTTCACAATTCCCTTGGTCTGCAAGAACTGAATTAATAGAGAGGTCCCGTCATGAGTACTTTGGGGCTGAGCAAATGCAAGAAGCAACTTACATGAGTTGGTCAATTGGTCTGTGCGTGATAAAGAAGACAGCTTTCCTACGATGGAAATGTTACAAGCCACCCTGATATAAGTGACCAATTTGGTTATATCTTGCTTCAGTACGGGCTTATGTGAACAAGGAAGATTAAGTTTTCAAGCATCTCCTTATAAACATGTTGATTCCTGAAGAATAGTGATTCATCTTCCACTGGGTGATGCTTTATTGGTTCTATATAACCTTCCACTTGGAATAGGAGGCCTGGTGCACTGCTACCTGACAGAGGAAGATTGATATGTGTTTGCAGCAGCGCCTGCACTAGAATTAACCGTTAAGCATGCAGTGAATCTGAATGCTTGTATGAGTGCAATGACTAGAACATTTGATAGCAGCTGATTATGAATTAGAAAACTTATCAAGTATGGAAGAAGGTGATGTTGTAATGAACTCTGGTATATACACCTTATTATGAAATATGACATGAAGTTCGACATTGATGTTAGCAATTGTCCTAACCATTTATTAGTTGTCACATAGTTGTTATATACAAACAACTTGAACTAGATGCTATCAAACAATTACACTATGAAAGGAGATGACTTTGGAGATGTATTCTTCAGTAGTTGAATAATCAAATTAATGCGTCATGCACTTCTTTCTTAATGTTACAGGATTCAAACAATATGTTAAGTGGCACAGTTGCTCATTTTTTGGGCAGTCTTCCATTTGTTCTTTTTTTATACTTTCTACTTATCTAGACACTTATCTAGGAGAATCTTGCATATCTTAGATGACAATCAATATTATAAGTTTTTGCATGTGATGATTAATCTTTATTTTGATGGTAAATCTACAGCTCTGTGCATGCTTGAATTTGATTTGGCTTTGTAATTTTGTCCACATCCATTGGTGGTTTGAATATGGAGCCTTCTCTGCATAGACTTCTGTTTTATAGCTGATTTCATATTCGTAAGGATCATGTGGTTGTTTTTTAAAATTTCAAAGTTCTAATAGAGAAACTTATTGTCTCATTAGGTCTTTCTAATAGTTCTAGATCAACAGTTCAATTTCTCTTTTTATCCAACCAAATATTTATATATTTTACAAATTCCTGTTGCTAGAATAATCTAACTACAGACTCTACTTTGTTAGAAATAGTTCTCTTCTTTCCTAAGATCAATTGAAGGCATCCTTGTATCATTTCTCATTTTATCATTTTTTGCCCCCCCTCACATCACACAGTGATGAAAAATATCAGCAGTTCCAAGCAGATCAAAACCTACAATATAAATGTGCTGCATGCCGTGGCGATTGCTACCAGGTGTCATTTGCTGTTTTGGTAGAATGTTGGATATCTTTTTCACATGATGTGATTTGGTAAATCAATATTCCTGACCATACTCTTGATGATCAGGTCGAGGATATAGATGATGCTGTTCGAGAACTTTGGAAGAGGAAAGATATTGCTGACAATGATTTGATTGCAAGTTTGAGGGCTGCTGCAGGGTTACCATCTCATGAAGTGACATATTCAATCTCTCCCTATTCGGGTGATGAGCAAAGTGGTCCAATCATACTTAAGAATGATAATAACAAGCCCCTGAAGTTTTCACTCAAAGGGATTAGTGATAAATCTTCAGAATATGGGAATACCACCTCAAACAAGAAGCAAGTGAAAAAGAAAGGGTACTGGATCAAGTTGGTTGGTAAAACAGAAGAGGCATATCCTGAACTTGACAAACAGGATGAAACAAGATCATTAGAGTGTAAGTATAGAGATCAGAACATTGATGAAATGACCACTTTCAGACCTGATGGCCCAGATATACTTTCATCTTCTACAGCTAGAGACCCTAATGGTAATGGTGTGAAATCCTGCACAAATCAGCTTGGTACTTTTGACCAAAGCATGGCCAAGGAACCAGCAAGCAGTAATGCTGATATGATACCAAAAGTCAAAATAAAAAGTAGTAAGTTGCAGGGTTTGCATTTTAAAGAATGTGCAGATAAAAGTGCAAACAAGATTGAAACTACAAGAAGTACCAAACTAGTTATACATATTGGTTCAATAAACAGAAATGCATCCAACTCTCCAAAATCTGAAACTTCCAGCTGTCATAAGGATCAAGATTTGGTCAATTGCTTTGGTATTCACTTTTTTTTTGTTTTAACTTTTCATCAGTTGCCTTGGTTTATGTTGAGTATTTAACTTGAAATCACTAAGATAATATGTTGATGTTATCTTGTATTGTTTGGTTAATGTTGTTTCAATATGATGACATTATGATATGGTTCAAGTTGTTTTACTCTATTTCAAGTAATATGGTGGAAATTATTGCCTTGTATGTATGGTATGTAGATGCAATTATGCATTGCAGCATGTCAATATTTTTATTTTTAAAATATAATCTCTTGTAGAATGGAGCATCACAGATGAATATCTGTAAAGGAAGATGCTTGTTTTCTGTGTTTCTGTGATTGTTGATATATTTGTTTGTATGCCTTATGTGTAATCAAAAGCTTAAATACTTTTAACCTTTACTTTCACTTTTTAAAAGCACCATATATATTTTTGATGGGCAAGTATGTATATTTGGGACTAGAGGCAATAGAATTGCTTTTCTGTTAGGATATGTAATTCTTACCAGCAGGTTAGAAAGACATGGATACAATGGCTAGATTGTAGAAGCTTTGATTAGTTTTCTGGTGAAAAGGATCATGTTTTTGATCTTAAATAACACTTATGCTTCCTTTGACTTTCTTTTAAGTTAATGTGAAACTGAAGCCTGTCAACCCTGCTAATATGGCCGTTGCAAGTATTGGATATGCTTTACATCATGTGACATCTTCATTGATTTCTCACTGATTATCATATCTATCTATTGGGATGAAAATAACTTTAAATTGGTGAAATTAAAATTGTGTGTTCTTTATTGGCCCATTGTTTTTGTTGGTGCCATATGAGCTTCCTCATAGTAAATGTTCATTTCCCCATCTTGATTTTTTCATTTTAAGGAGCTACCTGTACTTGATTGTACTTGGTCGCATCTATCATAATCCTTCTTAAACTTTACATGCTTTTAACCATAGTAAATTTTCATTTCCCCATCTTGAATTTTTCATTCTAAGGAGCTACCTGTACTTGATTGTACTTGGTCGCATCTATCATAATCCTTTACTTTCACTTTTTTAAAGCACCATATATATTTTTGATGGGCAAGTATGTATATTTGGGACTAGAGGCAATAGAATTGCTTTTCTGTTAGGATATGTAATTCTTGCTAGCAGGTTAGAAAGACATGGATACAATGGCTAGATTGTAGAAGCTTTGATTAGTTTTCTGGTGAAAAGGATCATGTTTTTGATCTTAAACAACACTTATGCTTCCTTTGACTTTCTTTTAAGTTAATGTGAAACTGAAGCCTGTCAACCCTCTGCTAATATGGCTGTTACAAGTGTTGGATATGCTTGACATCATGTGACATCTTCATTGATTTCTCACTGATTATCATATCTATCCATTGGGATGAAAATAACTTTAAATTGGTGAAATTAAAATTATGTGTGTTCTTTATTGGCCCATTGTTTTTGTTGGTGCCATCTGAGCTTCGTCATAGTAAATGTTCATTTCCCCATCTTGATTTTTTCATTCTAAGAAGCTACCATAGGTCTTCATCGAATATGATTAAATTATATTTTAAATAGTTTTCCCTTTCTTATCTCCTATTGGAGTTACATCTAGCTGTTCGTGGATAAAATTATCTTTATTCAATTTTTTGTAGTAAGACTACTCATCTGTTTCAACATTCTCATCTTGATTACATTGAGTAATATATATATATATATATTCCTTTTACTATCCAACTTGTTATGATTTAAAAAAAAATAATTAAGGACACTGGTTTTCATAGTTGATGTTCCTCTTTACTTTAACCATTTTGTTTTTACGCTATGAACAATATCATCATCTATGATTAGTAAATTCGTCCATCACTATTATGAAACAGTAAGACTTATAGTTATCAAGTAACTTACTAGGTACCTCCAATCATGCCCCAATGCTAATAGCTACTCTAACATATGTATCTGCTGTTAGGTTGGTATACTGCTCTGTATACCACTACCATACTGGTCCTGTGTGGTGTCAAACTAGTATCCAACCAAGCCTGCCTCGAAGATGTGCTGCTACTTCTAGGCTTACCATAATGTGCTAGAATATCATAGTCTGATTTTACAAGCAAATGTCAGAAGATCTGATTTTTTTACTAGTTTTTAGATGTTTTGGGCTTGGTATTATGATTTGTGCATTCTCTTAGCTTAATCTGTAGTGCTTCTGTTTGCTCTATCAAGTGTGATCTTGAGTTTCTGCTATAGTGTTTTTCGTAAGAAGCCTCTACTTATCCAGTACAGTAGAACAATAACAAAATTATCTTATTTTTTCAGGTGCCAAAATGGTTAATGCAAATGTGATGAGAACTCCAAAGCATGGAGTTAAAGAAAAAACAAAAGTAAAGATTGGAAAAGTTTATGTGAAGCCCCAGAAAAGTAATGGTAATGTGACTGATGAATGTGACCTTAATGCTACAGATTTATCAGTTGAGAGGATGAACGAGGCAAACTTTGCAGCAGAAAATGATACAACCGAAAGGAGCAACAAGGTTTGCCAGAAAAAGCATTCTGCAGATATATATGTTAAGCCACAGAGAGACAGCAGTGAGATGTCACCCTCAGATTTTACCTCCAGTTCCTCCAAAGACCTGAAGACTTCGCTGAAGCTAAAATTTAAGAATCCATGTTTTGAGCAGAAAAGCTCATGGGCTCCTCATGTAGAGGAAGACAACACTGTTAAGGGGCAGAGATCAAAGAGAAAGAGACCTTCAACTGAGAAAATGGGTGGATGGCAGGATGATAGATCATCAAAGTTGCATCTGGAGAATCTTATTGATGAGGCAATGGATGCAAATTGGATATTGCAGAAGTTGGGCAAGGATGCAATTGGGAAGAGAGTTGAAGTCCAACCAACAAATAGTTCTTGGTTAGTATTTGGCTCCAAGCTTGCATCTAATATCTAACTCGTAATGTTGCAGAAATTGAGAATTATATGGTTATTTGATATATTAGTTTCTAGCTTCGTGGTAATCTAAGAATCAGTTTTACAAATAAATGGCTGTATACTAGCTTGGTGGAAGTAGTAGGCCTTTTTTTTGTTTACATGGGGAAGATTCACTGACTTCAGACTTTGGCAGACTGCTGATATGCATTTCTTTCTAATTTTGTTTTCTTAAGTGACTCTTTTTACTGTTCTTTTAGTTAACCCTTATGTAGAATCATAGGTTGCTCTTTGTAACAACGTGGTTCATGGATTTTATTTGTTTATGTGGATTTTTTTGGGGAAAAGAGAGAGATGTATCACTTCAAAGGATTGTGTCTAAGACAGTTGGCTCTGATTTCATTGGAGCCCAAGAAAGCCAAAAAAATCCATAGGAGAGTATGTATTCTTGTTGATGTTAGGCTGTCTCTCCAGCTTTACTGGTCACTGTCATTTTAATTGTTAAAGCAACAGCCTAGTTATGGATGGAACCTTTTGGAGATGTACTTTCTACTTGGGCTAGCTGCCCTGCATTCTGGTTCGCTCAATCACTTGCTACCTAAGTTCTTATATATCTGCATGAGAAAGATCTTGGTTTGATCACTATTAATTTGGAAATGGCTAGTGTAATTTGAGTAATTCCCAATTCTAGAACCATGGATTGCTGGATAACTTGTAGACTTTGTGCAGGCATCAAGGAGTGGTTATCGATGTCAACCAAAGCACTTCATCTTTGTCCGTCCATTTGGATGATGGAAGATCTACCCTCTTGGAGCTTGGGAAACAAGGACTTCGGTTTATTTCTCAGAAACAGAGGACAAAATCATGAAGTAGTTGATGTTCCTTGCATTGCTGAATTCTCCAAGGGGAAGTTCACTGCTCACATGCGCCTCCAAACTCGTGGGATTTCAAGCTTTTTAATTTTAGCTCCCCTGATGGAGCTATTCTTGTTTGGGGCTTGTTAGTCTCTGTATTATTGGATAAAAATGCCATGAACTAACATATCAACATTTGCTGAAGGATAGAACGCCCCTGTTATAATTGTAACATTTGTATCATCTATTGCATTCTTTGCTTGAGGAGTCATCCACTCAATTCATCCTTTCAGGTTTGCCTTGAAATCTGATTACATGAGCATGTGTTGGGTAAAAGCCTACAGTTTCATAATTACGGCAAATGAGAGTCAGCTCTCCGTTGATGATCATCCTTTGTTTCTTATTATTGTTATTGTTATTATTTGTTTTTTGATGACTTATCATCATTGGTTGTTAGGAGTGTTCAAATTCATTTAAACCTTAAATCGTAATTGATACGGGGTAATGCGGAATAGATTCTGAGAGAAAGTTAATAGTATAGTTGTATTTACTTGAAGAAGTTTTCTTGGATAGAAAAGGAATAAATTTATGATAATATTTTTATAAAATAAAAAATAGTTCATCATCAAGTTTAAAATCATAAAGGGATACAAGAAGTTCATAGTCTCAAAGATAATAAACAATGATACAGAACTAAAAACAAAATATTCATCACTTAAGGAAGCATCCAAGAGAGAGCTTATGTTAATATCATCAATTCTTAAACTCCTTTATAATCCTAAAATATTAAAATAAGTATTAGTGTATGCAACAATCTTTCACACATAGGGAATTATGAAATTAAGTATTTTATAATTGATAATTAACCTATTTAATGTATTCCTTAGTCATAAAGAAAAGCATAGTAAAACAATTTTAACTATGTTTAAAGAATATGTTTATGAGTTGTCATATTTGAATGGGCTGGGTTAAAGGCTATGAGACAACATTGTGGGCTATAGAGAATATCACAGGATCAGCAAGATACACATGAGCTGATTATAGGTACTCCCATGTCAATCTCCCCTAGTTGAAAAAGACTTTACTTAAGTCCTCATTTGTTCCATCAATATGATTTTGATAAGGACTTAAATCAGCTACATTGAATGTTGGGGATACTCCATAATCTTCAAGTAGCTTGATCTCATAAGCATTCTTGCTAATTTTCTTAAGCACCTTGAATGGACCATCAACCTTTAGTTTTAATTTTCTAAATTTGCCTGGTGGAAACCTCTCCCTCCTTAGATGAATTCAGATCAAATCACCTTTGTTAAACTCTAAGTATTTTCTGTGTTTGTTGGCAGCTTGCATGTACCTCTCATTTTGCTTCTCAATGGATGCTTTAACATTCTCATGCAACTTTTTTATTTGCTTAGCCCTCTCAATAGCATCTCCACTAAATTGCTTAGTTATAGAATGAGGGACAAAGTTTAAAGGACCAATAGGATTAGCACCATAAACAACCTTAAAAAGACTCTTACCAATCTATGATATATTGAACGATTGTAGGCAAACTTAATTTGTGAAAGAATGAGATCCCATTGCTTAATGTTCTTGCCAACATAGCTTCTAAGCAAGTTTCCTAAGTTTTTGTTCGTTATCTCAATTTGCCCATTAGTTTGTGGATGATGTGAGCTACTGAAATTCAAAGAAGCACTTAGCTTCCTCCAAAGAGTTATCTAAAAATGACTAAGAAATTTTGAATTTTAATCAGACACTATAGTTCTTGGAATATCATGCAATCTAACAATCTCCTTGAAATACAAATCAATAATATGAGATGCATTATTTGATTTATTACAAGGAACAAAGTGAGACATATTTGAAAATCTATCAATAATGACTATGATAGAATCTTTATTTCTTTGAGTTCTCGGTAGTTCCAAAATAAAATCAAGACTCACTTCCTCCTATTGAGCATCAAGCAGCAATGGAGTGTACAAACCAGAATTTTGATTTCTTATTTTTGTCGAATGACACACTCGACATTGCTTTACATATCTTTCGATATCTCTTAGGCCAACAGAAATTTGATTGAATAAGAGCTAGAGTTTTATCCCTACTAAAATATCCACCCAAAACATCACCATGAGCTTTAACTTGAATTACTTGTCTCAAAGAATAAGATGGAACACATAAGACATTAGCTTAAAAAAGAAAACCATTGAAGATAGAAAATTATTGAAAAGAACATGATTTGTAATTCTGCCATATTAAACCAAAATCCATATCATTCTCATAGAGATGTTTGAATGTCTCAAACCCAAACACTTTGACTTCCATTATTGATAATAAAGAATACTTTCTACTCAATGCATTAGTAACTATATTTTAAACACCAGGTTTGTACTTGATTGTAAAGTTATAAGATTGCAAGAACTCTACCCAAGCTACATGCCTATTGTTTAGCTTGTGCTGGTGATTAATGAACTTTAATGCCTAATATAGGACAAATGACTTAGTAAGAAGATACCGACTCAAATGAGATAAAGTTCGATAAATAACATAAAAGCTTTTATCATTTAGCTTCTTACTAAAAAAAACAATGGGCTTTCCTTTTGACTCAAAACGATACCAATTTCCACATTAGAGACATCACATTTAACCTCAAACACCTTATTAAACTTAGGCAAAACTAAGATAGGAGCTTCGATCACATTTCTTTTTAATAGTTTAAAAGCATAATGAACCTCACTAGTCCACTTGAATTTATCATTTTTCAGGCATTTGATGATTGGAGCAAATAATAGAGCTGAAACCTTTGATGAATCTTCTATAAAAGGAAGTTGAGCCATGGATACTGGGAAATCGCGGGTTAGCATCTCATGCATAGTGAAAACAAAAACAAAACTAGATTTCCCAAAGTTAAGTACTTAGTCGTTGTGCGACGATTGGAGCATGAGAAAATTACAAAATCTAAAAACTACACATATCATGTTAGAAATGTTACCTGGGGAAATCATATATCCATAAAATTTTTAGATCTGATGGAGTGGATGAAGGAGAACTCACATACTCCTCTCTAGCGGTGATCCATATAGCGGACGCAACTACGACACTCCTCAGATTGTTGACGCTCCTCAGATCGCTACGGATCTCCCTCTCCACACACACCACGAGGCTACTAGAGCCAAGGAGGAGGAGAGGAGGTTGAGGAGAATAGGAGGGGCGACCACCAATAGTTCTAGCCTATGAACCATGAGGCTCCTCTTATTTATCGAGGTGCAAGCAGCTTAACCCTTAATAGATCCTATCCTCATTCGATCTTTATCAAATTATCCAATTGGATCTTATATCTGCACATCTACTCGTCGTAAAATTCACAATATGTTTGTGACCCTCTAAGCTCGATACTAAACTGGCCATGAGTCGATCTTATCAGAACTCCTTTTGATATAGTGAATTATCTCTATAATAATTCACTCGACTCATTGACTATAGTAAGACTAGATCACTACACCATAGTCCCCAAACGGTACATGGGGATCTAATTCATCGGACCTATCTGTCCATAGTTACCATGTGTCTATAGTCCCTCATCTATCTAATATCCCAAACATCATATATTGGGTATGGTAACATTAGGCCTATACGGAATCCTATCCGAGTCTTGCTCTAATGGAATTCTCCCGGAGAACTCCTTTCTTAATCTGAACGACCTTAGCTAGGGATTTTGTTTGAGTAAGTACATATGAGATATTCCTCTCATGATACCTAGAGTGGATGATCCTCTATTGACACTCAATTGTCTTCGTAAGGTTGGTCGTCATTCTCGAGAATCGATTGTACTAGATCTACAACTTCCAAATCTATAAGTTTGATTTCAAAGAATGAAGTACTCATACAAGGTATCTTTGGTGTCTCAAGTCTAAGAACCAAACGCACAACTGGGTCTATGGAATCAATGTCTAACATCAAGTATCATTAACCATCCAGCATTCCTATAAGTGAATCAATTAGTGAACTCATTCTCCAATGAGCACCTATACTATACCTCTAGTATCCCCACATGAGCGATTATGAGACCAGCCACCTCCATCATATAGACGAGTATACAACGTATCGGTCTATCCAGTTATCTCAATGTCTTTCTTGAGTAACCTATGACCGGGATGATTTAGGATCTTTGTTTAAAGATAAATTGGTCTCATTATCATGATCTCATCACGATCCGATTCCCATTACATAGATCCAAGGATATCATAATATATATCTAAATAATATATGATAAAATGTCAATAATAATAAGCAAAAAGATCGTCATCATGTGTCATAAGTGCCATCACTCACGTGATTGGCTTGTAAGGCACCTATAACTAACAATCTCCCACTTGACCTAAAGCCAATAATCTATGTGTCTGATCCCCATCAGACCTTTGTGATGCTCAAATACAATTTGAGTTAATGGCTTCATCAGTGGATCTGTAATTTTATCTTTGGATGAAACTCTTTCCATTGCTACATCTTTATGGGCCACGATCTATCTAATAAACTAGAATCTCCTCAGAACACTTTTGATGAGAACTGGGTTCTATTACTTGAGGGATAGTCCCATTATTATTGCAATATATGAGAATCATATGAGAATCAATTCTGTGCTGCTCAATAGGACTCCCAAATCAGTGATGTGTTAGGATCGAAATTGATAGGGGGGGGGGGGGGGGGGTGGGGGGGTGGGGTGTGGTGGGTGGTGTGGATTTGTTCTTTTGAAAAGCTTTCATCGATTCAAAAAATCTCGTTCGATGAAAATCAATATCGAGTGCGCTTGACTTAAAGTAAGTGCAAGGTGGAGTGAGCAAAAAAAATAGTAAGCAATAAAGATAAATAACAAAGAATAGAGCACACTAGATTTATAGTGGTTTAGTTGTCGTGACTTACGTCCACTCTTGATTCCTCCTCCATTAAGGCCATCGGCTTCCACTATTGATTTTCTTTAAACGGGTGAAGATCAACTACTCTCTTACAACCCTTTTCTCCTTTTTACAGGTTTAGTAGATAACCTTTACAAGTCACTCACTCCTCCCTTAAATAAAAATCTAACTTAGGAGAAGACGAGGGAAACTCTCACAAGATTACAACAACATTTTCACAAGTTTTCATTCTCAATTCATGTGTAATAGAGTAAGGATGAGTGAGGTATTTATAGGCCCCAAATGGATTTAAAAATAGAGCTAAAAAAGGTCTCATCTCGGATTTTCGGGGTACTAGCAGTATTGCCGCCTGATAACCTTGCTCTGGCAGTACTATCGCCAATTTGAGCGGTACGACCACTTGACAAAGCCTTGAAGACTAGGCTCTGGCGGTACTACTACTTGACACTTGGCGGTACCACCACTAGTTTAGGTGGTACCACTACCCAGATTCGTTCGATAAAGCTTGTATATGAAAAAAAGTTTAAACTTGAAAACATTCATAAGTGATTGAGGGCAGTGAGCAAGTAAATTAGTGAGTGATGAGAATGAAAAGAATGAAAGAAATGACACAAAAAGAAAGCATACTGGATTTATAGTGGTTCGGTCGTCGTGGCCTATATCCACACTCGATTCCTCCTCTATTGGGGCCACCAGCATCCAATAATGGTCTTCCTTCAATGGGCGAAGACCAAACACTCTCTTACAACCCTTTCTCATTTTTACAGATTTAGGAGATAACCTTTTACAAGCCTCACACCTCTTTTAGATTGATCACAAAGCTAACGGAGGAGGAGAATACTTAACACTTTTTTAATAGTTTTACAATAAAAATCTCATGCTTTTATTCACACTTTTCGTGCTTTTTCATATAGGAAAGAATGAGATATTTATAGCTACTATGACTTTAAAAATGGAGTAAAAAAGTGACTCATCCTAGGTTTCCAGGGTACTAGCAGTTCCACCGCTAGTACTAGGCGGTCCACCGCCAATATTGGATAGTACCACCACCTGCAGACAGACATTGGGTGGTACCACCACCCAGTCTGGGTAGGACGATCGCTTGATAAAGCCTCAAAGACTGGGCTCTAGCATTACCATCGGCTAGAAGCATTAATTGTCAATGGTACCACTGCATAGTCAGGGCAATACCCTGCCTAGACCACCTAGGAGGTTGGGCCTTAAGTGGTACCATCGCTCAAGCTGGGTGGTGCTAATACCGGTGTGATGCAAAATGGGGGGTAAAGTAGAATAGATTTCGAAAGAAAACCAATGGTATAATTTTTAGGATAGAAAATATACGAATTCATGATAATATTTCAATAAGATCGAATAACTACTCACCACTAAATTTAAAATCACAAAGGGATACAGAAAGTTCACCACCCCAAGGAAATTAAACAAGGATACAAAACTAAAAATAAAAGATTCACCACTCAAGGAAGCATCCAAGAGATATAGAGTTTAAGGGAGAACTCCTAGAGAGATTCTGCCAAAATATCATTAGTTTCTAAAAGTCCTTTCTATTAGGACCAAGAGTGGCACTAGGAGGGGAGGGGTGAATTAGTGCAGCAAAAAAATTATGTCGATTCGAAAGCCTTCGTATGATAAAAAATGGTTTCGACTCAAATCATTTATTTCACTTTGAATAAGTAGAGAAGAAAAGGTTGGGTAGTTTGCAATGTAGTAAAGTTGAATGCAGTAAAAAGAATTTATAGTAAGGAAAGAATACACCGAAATTTATAGGGGTTCGGTTGTTGTGACCTACATCCACTTTTGATTCCTCATCCATCGAGGTCACCAACGTCCACTAATGGTCCTCCTTCAATAGGTGAAGACCAACCACCGCTTTACAGCACTTTCTCCTTTTCACGGGTTTAGGAGATAGCCCTTACATGTTGAATCTCGGATTTTGATGATGAAACTAATTAATTGTGTTTAGATGTTTAATTACATTTTGAGTGATGCAGGTCTACTCGATCAGGATTAGATAGTTGACGTAGGAGAAATTGACGTTGTGCCGGAGGAGATCACATCAAGATATTGGACGGTAGAAGGCTTCGGACGTCGGGCATCGAGCCAAGGAGAGCGGAATTGAACCAAGGATATCGGGGTTGGGGAGGTCAACCGTCGATTGCGCAACAAGCCGCAAGAGAGGACGATGCGCTGAAGAATCGGATGAAGTGTTGCAACCAATGACGTGCCGGGCAACAGAATGTCAACTCGCGTTGTAATAATTGTCTAGATCGGAGTAGAGTTTTGGCTTGTGTGTGCAGGATTAACTACGATAACGATGAAGACATAAAGCAAAACAAAGTGCCGGAGTCAAGCGCGAAGGATTCGATGAGAGTTCGAGAGTTCGATGGAAGTCCGAAGGTTCGTCGGGAATGCTGCCGGAACTAGCCGGGAATGAGTAGGGAGCTTGCCGAAGGGTTTTTCAGAAGCTTGCCGAGAAAGATTGGAGCTTGCCGAAGAAGCTCATTGGAACTCGCCAAGATCAAATCGTGAAGTCTAGGAGCTTGCCGGGAGTCCGTAGAATGGTTTCCGAGAGTTCGTCGGAAGACCGTCGAAAGTTCGCCGGAAGCTCACCGGAAAAAGTCTTGACTTGCAGACTTTGTAATAGCTTAGAAAATGTCTTTAAATTTGTAGTTAGCACGTTAATTAGGGTTAAGATTAGGTGTTAATCCTATAACTCAAGTAGGGGCCAATTGGGCCCGAGTTCGGACTAGTTTGGGCCAAGTTTGGAGCCCAACCAGTGAGCTAAAATAGTGTAGGCGGTGGCACCGCCTAGAACCCAAGAACCAAGCGGTGGCACCGCTGGACTGAGCGGTGGCACCGCCCAGCACCCGAGAGGTCCGGCGGTGGCACCGCCAGTCCACTATCAGTGTCAGACACTGACAGGCGGTGGCACCGCCAGCAACGGGAACCAAAGATAATTCAAATTTTGGAGCCCAAATTTGAATCCTCTTGAGGCCTATAAATACCCCTCAATTCTCAGCTGAGAGAACAACTTTTGAGAAGCAATTGATTGAGAGAAAGGTCTTAGAAAAGTCTTAGCAAGTCTTGTTTTCAATTTGCTAGAGTGTTCACCTCCTTCTTTCTTGCTGAAAATTTGTAAGAGTGTAAACCGCTTGTAAAAAGTTGTAAGCGGGGTATTTGCCCTTCCCCTTCAAGAGATTTGCTAGTGGAAGGTGGGAGCCTCATCGAAGAGGGCACCGCAAGTGGATGTAAGTCATTTGACCGAACCACTTTAAAATCGACGTGATCTTTGGTTTGCATTTTATTATCGCTATTTACATTACTGTAAACCTTCTTACGTGCTTTATTTCCTTATTACCTTTGCTGCATACCTTTATGAACACACGTTCAAGTTAAGCTTTTCAAGTTCGATTTTTATCGTATCGAAAGATTTGCCAAAACCGAAGTTTTAATCTGCTGCACTAATTCACCCCCCCCTTCTTAGTGCCGCTCCGATCCTAACAATTGGTATCAGAGCCCGGTATTTCTCATTTCGGATTTACACCCGAGAGAAATGACTCTTCATGGCTTTCAAGAGGGCTTATCGATTTTTCGTCCATCGTTGTTTAACAGATTGGACTACACTTATTGGAAAACTCGAATGAGAGTTTTCTTGATTTCTATGAATTATGATTTATAGAATATCGTTGAAAACGGTTTTCAACTTCCCTCTAAACCGATGAACGGATGGTTACTATTATGAATGACTTTGGTATGGTTTCTGGACTTCAGTTAAATCATGCGAAAAGTAAAGTATGTTAGGATCGGAGTGGCACTAAGAGGGGGGGGTGAATTAGTGCAGCGGATTAAAACTTCGGTTTTAGTAAAATCTTTCGTACGATAAGAACGGAACTTGAAAAGCTTAACTTGAAAGCGTATTCTTAAAGTTGCGCAGCAAAGGTAATGATGAAACAAAGCAAGTAAGAAGATTTGCAGTAATGTAAATGACAATAAGAAATGCAAACCAGAGATTACGCCGTTTTTAAAGTGGTTCGGTCAAGTGACCTACATCCACTTGCGAGGCCCCTCTTCGATGAGGCTTCCACCTTCCACTAGCAAATCTCTTGAAAGTGAAGGGTGAATACCCCTCTTACAACTTTTACAAGCGGTTCACTCTCTTACAGATTTTCAACAAGAAAGAAGGAGGTGAACACTAGCAAATTGAAAACAAGACAAGCTAACACTTTTCTAAGGCTTTTCTCTCAAACACTTGCTGCTCAAAAAGTTGTTCTCTCAGCTGAGATTTGAGGGGTATTTATAGGCCTCAAGAGGATTCAAATTTGGGCTTCAAAATTTGAATTCTCTTTGGGTTCCCGCTGCTGGAGGTGCCACCGCCCATCCAAGCGGTGCCACCGCCCAATGCTCGGGTGCTGGGCGGTGCCACCGCCCAGCTAGGAGGTGTCACCGCCCAGCTCTCGGGTGTTGGGCGGTGCCACCGCCCAGCTAGGCGGTGCCACCGCCTACAGTGTTTTCAGCCCACTAGTTAGGCTTCAATCTTGCCCCAAACTAGTCCGAACTTGGGCCCAATTGGCCCCTACTTGGGTTATAGGATTAACACCTAATCCTAACCCTAATTAATGTGCTAACTACGAATTTAAAGACATTTTCTAAGCTATTACAAAGTCCGCAAGTCAAGACTTCTTCCGGCGAGCTTCTAGCGAACTTCCGACGGTCTTCCGATAAACTCTCGGAAACCATTCTGCGGACTCCCGGCAAGCTCCTAGACTTCACGATTTGATCTTGGCGAGTTCCAACGAGCTTCTTTGGTAAGCTCCGATCTTTCTCGGCGAGCTCCGCGAACTTCCAACGAACCTTCCGGCGAGCTTCCGAAAAACCCTTCGGCAAGCTCCCTACTCATTCTCGGCTAGTTCCGGCAGCATTCCCGACGAACCTTCGGACTTCCGTCGAACTCTCGAACTCCCAACGAATCCTTCGCGCTTGACTCCAGCACTTTGTTTCGCTTTATGTCTTCATCGTTATCATAGTTAATCCTGCACACACAAACCAAAACTCTACTCCGATCTAGACAATTATTATAAAGCGAGTTGACATTCTGTTGCTCGGCACGTCATTGGTTGGCGCTTCGTCCGATTCTTCGGCGCATCGTCCTCTCTTGCGGCTTGTTGCCCAATCGGCGGTTGACCTCCACAACGCCGATATCCTTGGCGCAATTCCGCTCTTGGCCCGATGCCCGACGCCCGAAGCCTTCTGCCATCCAATATCCTGACGTGATCTCCTCCGACGCAACGTCAATTCCTCCTGCGTTAATTGTCTAATCCTGATCGAGTAGACCTGTATCACTCAAAATGTAGTCAAACATTTAAACACAATCAATTAGTTTCATCATCAAAATCCGAGATTCAACAAAGTATATATGAGCCCTTACGTTGAGGATAAGGTCTTTATTGCACAAACTTTGGGGGTTAGTGAGGGAAGCCTGCCAGTTCCTTATTTGGGTCTCCCGCTCATATCCACAGGCATTCACAAAACCCACTGTCAGCCTATCCTGCAAAAAATAAAGAATATAATTTCTTCTTGGAAAAATAGGCTTCTATCAAAAGCAGGACGACTCGAACTCATCCGTTCTGTATTGCACTCCTACTCTATATATTGGAGTAATGCATTTCTTTTGCCTGCTGGACTTCTCCAAGATATTGAAGGCACAAATGATAAGGCAATGCATATGGTAAATTGGGATAGCATTTGCAAACCGAAAGATGAAGGGGGGCTAAACTTGAGAAATACTAGAGATTGGAATCAAGCATGCCTGGTACAACAATTGTGGGATCTTTTATAAAACAAATGTTCCTTATGGTCACAATGGGTTTCTGCTAGGTATCTTTCAAAGGAATCAATCTGGGAAATTTCAACAAGAACATACCACTCTGCAGCTTGGAAAGGAATTTTAAAGGCAAGGAATTGGCTAATCAAACACATTTCGTATGCAATCTCTTCTGGAACTAGTACTAATATGTGGTACGATCCTTGGGTGAATGGGAAGAGTATATTTCAATTATATGGCGATAGAATACGAAAAGATCTTGGGGCTCCCAAAGATTGGAAGGTTTCCGAGTTCATTGCTAACGGTACTTGGTGTCTCCCTAATCCTATTTCTCCCGAAATGTTATCACTTTGGCCGACTATCATAGCTATTCCAATCAGGAACAACTCTTCAGATACACTTATTTGGCCTCATGACAATGGCAAATTTAGTGCCATATCCGCATGGAATCAAATTAGGCAAAGAAATAACAAGTGGGTCCCAAGCAGTTGGACATGGGATCGACCGGGATCACAAAGACACTCCTTATGTACATGGCAGGCCCTTCTCAATAAACTACCTACAATAGACAATATGAAAAGAAGAGGTATCTATCATGTTAACCGATGCTCCCTTTGTTTGCAACAAGAAGAAACTGTTGACCACCTCTATTTTGCTTGTGATTATACAAAATGGATATGGAAGGAGATTCTCCAGCGATTTGAACTCAATAGACTGCCGCAACCAAACTTGCACCAAGAACTAGGCGACCTTATGCAATATTTCTCAAGAAAAGGGCCTCTTACACAACTGGCAAAGGTTACTTTCAGATGCGCTATTTGGTGGATGTGGAAGGAGAGATGTAATAGAATCTTTGAATGTCAACACACAAACAATGCTCAGCTCTTGAAAGAGATTATTAGAGACTCAAGATCCTGTATGGAGCATGATCTCAAAACCGAGCACTTCACCCGAAGAGAAAAAGATATTTTTATCAAATTTAATTTTGCTATTAGCTAAAGATCTTAGGAATGATGCCAAATAATGTACCCACAGGTAGTTATAGTCTACAGCATGTGTAGTCATAACTATCGCATTCGCACTCTATGAGTTACTTGGCTTTGTCTATGACTTGTATAGATAAAGCTATTTGTAGAAACTTTACACATAATCAATTTACTTTTACTTACCAAAAAAAGATGAACGAATGGTCGAATTTGGAGAAGAAGTATTTTTCTTTAAACGCAAAGGCTATGAATGCCTTATTTTGTGCTTTGGACAAAACTGAGTTCAATCGGATTTCTACGTGTGAAACAGCTTTTGATATTTGGCGAACACTTGAAATCACGCACGAGGGAACTAGTAGAGTCAAATCTCGAAAGTTAACATTTTATTGCACGATTTTGAGCTTTTTCGAATGTAACCAAGCGAGACTATAGGCGACATGTACACCCGTTTCACGGATGTCGTCAATAATCTAAGAGTTCTTGGTAAATCTTTTTCGAATTTTGATCTCGTAAGCAAGATCTTAAGATCCCTTCCAAAAAGGTGGGATCCTAAAATAACCGCAATACAAGAAACAAAAGATTTAAATATTTTTTCACTTGAAGAACTAATTGGTTCGTTGATGACATATGAAATGGTGCACAATACACATGATGAACATGATGAACAAAATCACCTTCCAAAGAACAGGAAGGATTTGGAACTCTAGACAAATGAATACCACTTGAACGATGACTCAAGTGATGAGGACAATGATGAACTTGAACTTCGAATACTAAATCTTAATAAGTTTATTAAATAAAAATCTAAAATAAACAATAAACTTGAACGGAGGAAGAGGCCAAAGAAGAGGAAGGCAACCAAGGATGAATCAAAAACTTCCAAAGGCGAAACGACGAATTGGGCTTTGATGGGCTTCGACTACAAGGTAAGTAACTCAACTCTCTTGAATTATTTTGAAATTACTTGAAGTTTTTCTTGAGTGCTTAATTTAGATAGTAGGAATAGAAAATAAAAAATTGTTTTTCAAAAATTATATCATGTTTTTCATTTTAGCATCTTTGAAAAATTAAAAAATTGATCATGAAAAGTATATTGCTAAGGTTTCTTGCATGTTATGTTTTGAAATGTTGAATGATATATGCAACATTAGGGATGATAATTATATGATATGTGATAATGCTTAGGATTAATCTATGCATGTGTATCTTGATGATTTTATGTCATGCATGAGTTTTTGAAGTAAATGTTGATTTGAAACTCTCATTTTGGATTAACATATTTTTGGTCTAATCATTTTTATGATAAATTAAGATGACATTCTCATGATATATTAAGATGACATAGTGCATGTACATCTATGTATGAATTTCTTGATAGTTTTTTGATGATAGATGTGATATTATGATGTGTTTGGTCTTGACGGCTTCATGACGAAACTTTTATTTCGATTTTAAAATGATACATGTTTTCACAAAAAACTTGAATACCCTTACATGAAATCAATTGTATGAAATGGAAATGAATTTTCTATCCTATTGAAATTAATGAATTTATTTTACCAATCTTGTGAATTTCATGAAAATAAACATGATGAATATTTTGAAAATAAATGAGTGTATCATGTATTTGGTCTTAATGATTTCTCTTAAACATATTTTTTGAAATCATACTTGATGATGAATATCAAGATATTAAAAGGATGTTATCATGGAATCATGCTTAATGATTTGTTTTACGAAATTTACCTTTCCGTCTTAAATGTTGACACTTATTTTATTAAAGGTAAAGGCATGCTTATAAGAAGCAAATCACATGAATAGAAATTTATAAAAACGAAATACGATCCTCTATCTTATCGACTTTTCAATAAATATATGCTTGTCATATATGAATTTATTGAATGTGATTTTGAGGATGATTTCGGATTTCACAAATGCTTGATTCATACTTATGACATGAGACACATTTTAAATATGAATCATGTTCAATGCTTCAATCATATTATATTTCCCTTAATTCATTTTGTTCTCCTAGATTTATTTACCAAAGAGGAGAATCTTCCGAAAATGAAATGATACAAATGAATCACTTATCGATATGTCTTTTTGAAATATCTTTTTAATGTGATGTTGATAATTTGAGATGCCTATTGGAATTCATGACATGAGATAATTGAATCCTTGACTTACGCTAGCTTGAAAATAGATGTTTAAAATCTTGCTTGATGAGTTGTTTTATAAGATTTTGCCTTTACGTCTTGAACTTTCATGCTTATCTTGATTTGCATATAATGACTAAGGCATGCTTAGATGAAAAAGAATCACTTAAAAAATGCTTTTCCCATCTGATCGAGATTAATGATTTCATGATATTTTATGAATTTTGAAATTGATTTTGATGACATGATTATAAATTTCAAGTTAACGATTTGATTTGAATGAGTTTTATCTAAATCATAATCTTGATCTTGCAAAATTGGAATCACAAATAATATCTTTTGGTATTCATGAATTGATACTCACAATATGAAAGTATTGGTATTAATGACTTGAATTTGATTGAAACATTGCATGCTTAAATTAATCATTCTCCTATATTTCAAAAATTCTTTAAATGCCTTATGTGATGATTGAAAATTAATTTGCTTTATGATTAATCATGAATCATGACTTGATCTATGATATTGATATATTTTAATCATGATCCTTGGTTGTATAATTCTTTTGCTCTATTAAAAAGATTTATCGAATGAATCATGTCCTTCTTGAATTTTCTTGATATCATGACATGATTTTGTAATATGGCTTGTATAATGATTAAATTTTTTTTTTGCCATTGGTTTCTCCCTTCTTTTTGATAATGGTAAAGGGGAGTTAGTTTACTAGCCTGCATATTTCAAAGGAAGGAAAATTTGCTAGCTCGATCATTTCATTGAAAGAACTTGCTATCATAAACACTACCAATGAATTGCAAATCCTACAATCTAAAGAGAAGCAAAAAATTGCTATCTCGAAAGAAGCAAAAAATGCAAAACTTAGAAAACTTGCAATATAATTGCTCTTACCATGCTTTGTATCAAAAATAGGTTGATATCCTTAAAAGCATCGCATTAAATTTTTTAGTCTATTGTAATGTATCACATGTATCACAAATTGAAAATTTTGAGACTATTATCATATTATGTTTAACAATGGATATCTTTCATTGATATGATAAATTATCAATCTCATGATGTATCGCATAATGATATCATGATTTGCGATTGTATCATGTGATCCTTGGTGAATTTTCACATTGATATCTGTTAGGACTCTAGCTTTGAGAGTCCTAATTGATAGGGACATTCATGTAAAAATGTTAGGACTCTAGCTAGGAGAGTCCTAATTGTGAGGGACATTCTGTTAGGACTCTAGCTAGGAGAGTCCTAATTGAGAGGAGCATTCATGTAGGAGGTTTTTTCTTAGAGAAGAATTAGGAGTTGTAAGGGAATAGGAGTCTTGAGTAGGAGTCTTATTAGGAGTTGGTTAGAAGTAAGAGTCTTAAGTAGGAGTCATATTAGGAGTTAGGGTTTAGAAGCCCTATAAATAGTCATGTATTCCTTCTCTTTTCATAAGCAATAGATGAATCTTTTTTGCAGCCTTTTAGCAGCAACTTGGAGGGAGGAACCCTTATAGAGTTCCAAGGAGGCCGATCCCCTAAAGAGAGCAACCCCAAGTTTAGAATCTGCAAGGGTTCTAACACCTGGTATCAGAGCAGTGTTCTTGGCATCTCGCTGCCCTTCCACTTGTTGAATCTCGGATTTTGATGATGAAGTCAATTGTCATTTGTTGTCTAATCTATGTGTTAAGATAAGTGTGCAGGATTAACTACGATGAAAGTAAGACATGCAGCAGGAGTTACGCCGGAGTCATGACAATGATCACGTTGGGAGTTCGAGAGCTCGACGGAAGTTCGGACAGTCGTTAGAGGTTCTGCGGGAACAAATCCGAGAAGTCCAGAAGCTTGCCAAAGAAGCTCATCGGAACTCGCCAAGTGGATCGTCGCAAGTCCAGGAGGTTGCCGGAAGTCCGCAGGAGCATCACTGAGGGTTCATCGGATGATCAACGGAAGTTCGCCGGAAACTCGCCGGAAGAAGCTATTGACGCATCGGAGCAAGCTGTAGAAATTGTCTTAGGATTTATCATAGTTAGCACTAATGATTAAGTTGAAAATGGGAGGTGATCCCATTAGCTTAATCTTGGGGCAATTGGGCCCTTGAAAAACCCAAATTGGGCCGAATGGATCAACCCATTCGGACCCTGGTTGCTGTGGGAGGTGCAATCGCCCAAGCCTGGAGGTAGCATCGCCTGGGCTAAGTCTCCCAGGGAGACTGTTAGAACCCTTGCAGATTCTAAACTTGGGGTTGATCTCTTTAGGGGATCGGCCTCCTTGGAACTCTATAGGAGTTCCTCCCTCCAAGTTGCTGCTCAAAGGCTGCAGAAAAGATTCATCTATTGCTTATGAAAAGAGAAGGAATACATGGCTATTTATAGGGCTTCTAAACCCTAACTCCTAATAGGACTCCTACTTAAGACTCTTACTTCAAACCAACTCCTAATAAGACTCCTCCTCAAGACTCCTATTCCCTTACAACTCCTAATTCTTCTCTTAGAAAAAACCTCCTACATGAATGCCCCTCTCAATTAGGACTCTCCTAGCTATAGTCCTAACAGAATGTCCCCCTTAATTAGGACTCTCCTAGCTAGAGTCCTAATAGTTTTACATGAATGTCCCTCTTAGTTAGGACTCTCCAAGCTAGAGTCCAAACAGACCCGCCCTCTTCAAATCAGCCTTGTCCTCGAGGCTGATGATTCGTGAATTCTGGGAATTTGATCTTCAAGTCATCATAGTTCTCCCAAGTGGCATCTTCTATTGGTAGGTTCGCCCACTGTATAAGCACTTCATTAGTGGGTCGTCGTCGTCGAGTCACGATCCGTCAATCAATAATGGCACTTGACTAGGTCTGGAGTTCTCTTTGGGTAGTCATATTTGATGGGTGGCTTTGGGTTGTCTCCAAGCACCTATTTAAAACTTTCGGCTGGCTGTTGGTTTGTGGGTGATATGTCATACTCCTTTTCAATTTAGTACCCAGCATATGGAATAACTTTGTCCAAAATCTGCTCTTGAAGATGCAAGTAGAATTTGTCACAAGCACAATGCGTCCCTTATAGTATAATTCATTTGAGTCCCAATTGTAATGAGCCATGGGGCTTGGTGCTTCCTCCCATTTTTTTATAATCTTACTAGTATCTGAATCTTCCTGCCATTCCATCTTAATATCCTCAAGGAAGTCGCTGGTCGGAAGTGAAACGGTCGAAACTTCAACTTGCTCGGGTAGATGCGAAAGCGCATCTGCAAGAACATTCTCTTTCCCCTTTTTGTAAGTTATTTCAAAATCAAATCCAAGAAGTTTTGTTACCCATTTTTGCTGCTCAGGGGATGGTATCTTTCGCTCCAGAAAGTACTTGAGGCATTTATGGTTGTTTTTATTTTGAAATCGTCGACCAATCAAGTAGGGTCTCCACCTCGTTGCTGCGTGCACAATGGCGAGCATCTCCTTATCATATGTTGACTTATTTTGATGGGAGGGAGATAATTCCTTGCTAGTGTATGCGAGTGGTCGACCATCTTGTATGAGAATGGCTCCAATTCTGCCTCCAGATGCGTCGGCCTCAATAATGAAGGGTCGGTTAAAATCTGGTAGTTTTAGCACCGGAGTCGTCGTCATGGCTGCCTTAAGTTTGTCAAAGGTAGCGGAGGCTCTGTCCGACCATTGGAAGACATCTTTTTTCAGTAAGGAAGTAAGTGGTGCACTGATCTCGCCATAGTTTTTCACGAACTTGCAGTAGTAGCCTGTTAAACCCAGAAAGCCATGTAGCAATTTTATGTTCCTCGGGGTAGGCCAGTTTTGTATTGCTTCAAATTTGAAGGAGTCCACTATCACACCTTCCTTTGATATAATATGCCCAAGATATTCCACCTTCTGTTGAAGAAAGCAAAAATTCGTAATGGTTGTTGTGTGTTCAAAAGGTGGTTTTCGGTATGTCTTCTTCGCACATTCATATTTGATGATACCCGGATCAAAGGTCCAGCTTTGTAAAGATTTGTGCTCCCTTTCATCTAGTAATTCATCTGCTATTGGAATAAGGTATTTGTCCTTGATGGTTATGCCATTGAGAGCTTGGTAATCAACGCATATTCGCCATGTTCCGTCCTTCTTGCATACAAGTAGCACCGGTGAAGAATAGAGGTTGCAACTTGGCCGAATAACTCCTGTTTTGAGCATTTCTTTTACAATCCTTTCTATTTCATCCTTCTGAAGATATAGATATTGATATGGCCGAGTATTTGCTAGAGGTTTGCCAGAAAGAATCATTATATAATGATCATGCCGACGGGTAAGAGGTAGGTTGTACGGTTCGTCAAATATATCTAAAAATTTAGCAAGCAAAGGAAGTAGGTTTGGATCTTCAAATTGTATTGGCTCTCCCTTAGTTTGCTGCTCAAGTTGTATAAAAAATCTGCTGCATGCTTTATGCAAAACCTTCTCCATTTGTTGTGTGCAAATCGTCGTTATGTCGCCCCCACGTTTCCCGTTCAGTATCACCTGTTTCTCCTTACTATAAAATTTCATAATTAGTTGCATAAAATTCCAAGAAATATCACCTAATGTCGTCAACCATTTAATTATGAACATGGCCTTATGATCATCAGGAGGGAGAAGGAAGAAATCTACAATTATCTCTTGGTCCTGCAGCAATAGCTTCTCCTGCGGGCGCCTACGATCACAATTCAAAATCCGTCCGTCGACGACCTTAACGTCAAACCTGCTGCAATTCTCAATAGGCAAGACCATCTGGATAGTAAACTTACTGTTTATAAAGTTATTAGAACTGCCCGTGTCGATGAGAACAGTGATCGGTTGTTGTTTGAGAAGGCCTCCAACTTTCATCGTTTTCGGGTTTGAGTAGCCGGCTAGTACATGTACCGTAACTTCAGTTGGTTGTGGCTCTTCTTCTGTATCTTCTTCTTCATGTTCAAGGCTCTCTTCTGGATGTTCAATGACCTCTTCTTCTATTGGTTCAATCATAAGAAGTCTCCCTTTACTACAACGATGCTCATGGCTCCACGGCTCGTCACAATGCTAACATAACCCCTTCGCATATCGCTCCCGAAGCTCTTCTCTTGTTAACCTCTTTGGTGTAGGGACTTGGTCAATAGTAGGGGGGCTGAGGGCTTCAATATTACTGGTTGAGGAGCGGCCGTAGTCCTCCGAGCTTCATGGTTCAATTGCTCCTCTTGATATCGTGCGAAAGAGATGGCTGCCATAAGCGTATACGGTTGTTGCGCTTTAACTTCTCTTCGGATCTCCGGCTTCAAGCCCTCAATGAAGGTCCCCAATAGCTATTTTTGAGACCAATCATGAGTTTGATTAGATAACCTTTCAAACCTGGTTTGGTACTCCTGAATGGTGGAAGTTTGTCGGATCTTTGCTAGTTGTCCATCAATATTCTCGTAATCGGTTGGTCTGAAGCGGATCAGCAATCCTTCTTTGAATTGTTGCCATGAAAGGACTCCATAAGTATGTTCAAATCAGTCAAACCACTGTATAGCATCCCCTTCAAGATGTATAGCTGCAATTTTCACCATAGATGCATCCGCGGTTTTGTGGTACTGAAAATATCGCTCCGCGCGCGAGATCCAACCAATCGGGTCTCCTTCTTCCCATCTAGGGAAGTCCACTCTCATGCATGGATAGTTGGGTTCAGTCATAGAGCCTCCCCTCCTTTGGAACTCATCTCTTCGAGCCTAGTGCGATTGGGCAAAGCTCTCTCCGTGATATGATTTTTTCGTGCTTAGTGGTCGGCCCAATCTGAGTTCGGTAAAGAGCGTCCGAATCTTATCCTCCATTCGCGCCTCCAAGGTTTCGAATTTAGCATTGATTGCCTCCTTAGATGCCATAGTATATGCCTCCAAATCTATGATATTAAGATCTCTCTTTTGTTGTCAGGTTAAAGGCATGTATAGTTGAGAGAAGTGATGGTCGAAAGGATTGGTGGATCGATGGATGTAGGCTACGATTTAGGCTTGTTTTGTGGTTGTTTTGGGTGTAGTTTGAGGGTGTGGTTTAGTGGAGTTTTAGGGCTATGGATGAATGTTTTGGATCTGTGGTAGATGGTAGTAAAGGTTTGATAGAAATCAGTGGAAGTAGCAACAAGTATGTGTTGTCTTGTAAGAGTAGAATTGTCGTCGAAGAAACAATGGTTTCTCGACGTAATTTCCACCAAAAACTTGAGATAATTGAGGAGGGAATTGATAGCAAAATCATAGTTTATATGACAGCAAGGATATCTAATTTAATCAAGAAAAATTTGGTAGTATAACAACAAGAAAATTGGTGCAAGTTGAGATTGCAGAATTCTCGTCAAAAAATTTCAGCGGGTTACGACAAAAATTTGTAGCAACATAAAATCGTTTTTAGAGATGAATTTCTTAATAGATCAATCTTAGATGTAGAAACTTTACACATAATCAATTTACGTTTACTTACAAAAAAAAAAAGTTTATTAGTTCTTTATTTGAGTCTCTGTTAGAACCCTTGTAGATTCTAAACTTGGGGTTGATCTCTTTAGGGGATCGGCCTCCTTGGAACTCTATAGGGGTTCCTCCCTACAAGTTGCTGCTCAAAGGCTGCAGAAAGATTCATCTATTGCTTAAGAAAAGAGAAGGAATACATGGCTATTTATAGGGATTCTAAACCCTAACTCCTAATGGGACTCCTACTTAAGACTCTTACTTCTAACCAACTCCTAATAGGACTCATACTCAAGACTCCTATTCCCTTACAACTCCTAATTCTAATAGGACTCATACTTCTACATGAATGCCCCTCTCAATTAGGACTCTCCTAGCTAGAGTCCTAACAGAATGTCCCTCTCAATTAGGACTCTCTTAGCTAGAGTCCTAATAGTTTTACATGAATGTCCCTCTCAATTAGGACTCTCCAAACTTGAGTCCTAACAGACCCGCCCTCTTCAAATCAGCCTTGTCCTCGAGGCTGATGATTCGTGAATTCTGGAAATTTGATCTTCAAGTTGTCATAGTTCACCCAAGTGGCATCTTCTATTGGTAGGTTTGCCCACTATATTAGAACTTCATTTGTGGGTTGTCGTCGTTGAGTCACGATCCGTCGATCAATAATGTCACTTGGCTGGGTCTGGAGTTCTCTTTGGGTAGTCATATTTGGTGGGTGGCTTTGGGCTGTTTCCAAGCACCTATTTAAAACTTCCGTCTGGCTGTTGGTTTATGGGTGATATGTCATACTCCTTTTCAATTTAGTACCCTGCATATGGAATAATTTTGTCCAAAATATGCTCTTGAAGATGCAAGTAGAATTTGTCACAAGCACAATGCGTCCCTTATAGCATAATTCTTTTGAGTCCCGATTGTAATGAGCCACGGAGCTTGGTGCTTCCTCTAATTTTTTTTTTTTTATCTTACTGGTCTCCGAATCTTCCTGCCATTCCATCTTAATATCCTCAAGG
Organism: Musa acuminata AAA Group; assembly: GCF_036884655.1. NCBI lineage: Eukaryota > Viridiplantae > Streptophyta > Magnoliopsida > Zingiberales > Musaceae > Musa > Musa acuminata. The sequence goes on from NC_088348.1 coordinate 15,490,482, forward strand.
AAGTAGTTGGTTGGAAGTAAAACGATCAAAAATTCAGCTTGCTCAGGTAGCTGCGAAAGCGCATCTGCAACAACATTCTCTTTCCACCTTTTGTAAGTTATTTCATAATCAAATCCAAGAAGTTTTATTACCCATTTTTGCTGCTCAGGGGATAATATCTTTCGCTCCAAAAAGTACTTGAGGCTTTTATTGTCAGTTTTAATTTGAAATCGTCGACCAATCAAGTAGGGTCTCCACCTCGTTGCTGCGCGCACAATGGCGAGCATCTCCTTATCATATGTTGACTTATTTTGATGGGAGGGAGATAATGCCTTGCTAGTGTATACGAGTGGTCGACCATCTTGCTTGAGAATGACTCCAATTCTGACTTCAGATGCGTCGACCTCAATAACGAATGGTTGGTTGAAATCTAGTAGTGTTAGCGCCGGCGTCGTCGTTATGGCTGCCTTAAGTTTGTCGAAGGCAGTGGAGGCTCTGTCCGACCATTGGAAGACATCTTTTTCCAGTAAGGAAGTAAGTGGTGCACTGATCTTTCCATAGTTTTTCATGAACTTACGGTAGTAGCCTGTTAAACCCAAAAAGCCATGTAGCAATTTTATGTTCCTCGGGGTAGGCTAGTTTTGCATTGCTTCAATTTTGAAGGGGTCCACCGTCACACCTTCCTCTGATATGATATGCCCAAGATATTTCACATTTTGTTGAAGAAAGTAAAAATTTGTAGTGGCTATTGTGTGTTCGAAAGGCGGTTTTCGGTATGACTTCTTCATACACTCATATTTGATAATACCCGGATCGAAGGTCCGACTTTGCGAAGATTTGTGCTCCCTTTCATCTAGGAATTCATCTGCTATTGGAATAAGGTATTTTTTTCTTGATGGTTATGCCATTGAGAGCTCGATAATCAATGCATATTCGCCATGTTCCGTCCTTCTTGCGTACAAGTAGCACCGGTGAAGAGTAGAGGTTGCAACTTGGCCGAATAACTCATGTTTCGAGCATCTCTTTTACAATCCTTTCTATTTTATCCTTCTGGTGAGGTAGATAATGATATGGCCGAGTATTTGCTGGAGGTTTGCCTGAAAGAATCGTTATATAATGATCATGACGACTGGTAAGAGATAGGTTGTGCGGTTCGTCAAATATATCTGAAAATTTAGCAAGCAAAGGAAGTAGGTTTGGATCTTCAAATTCTATTGGCTCTCCCTTAGTTTGCTGCTCAAGTTGTACCAAAAGGCCGCTACATGCTTTATGCAAAACCTTCTTCATTTGTTGTGTGCAAATCGTCGTTATGTCGCCCTCACGTTTCCCATTCAGTATCACCTGTTTCTCCTTACTGTAAAATTTCATAATTAGTTGCATAAAATTCCAAGAAATATCACCTAATGTCATCAACCAATTAATTATGAGCAAGGCCTCATGATCATCAAGAGGGAGAAGGAAGAAATCTGCAATTATCTCTTGGTCCTGCAGCAATAGTTTCTCCTGCGGGCACCTACGATCACAATTCAAAATCCGTCCGTCGATGACCTTAACGTCAAACCTGCTGCAATTCTCAATAGGTAAGGCCATCTGGATAGTAACCTTACTATTTAAAAAGTTATTAGAATTGCCTGTGTCGATGAGAACAGTGATCGGTTGTTGTTTGAGAAGGCCTCCAACTTTCATCGTTTGCGGGTTTGAGTAGCCGGCTAGTGCATGTACCGTAACTTCAGTCGGTTGTGGCTCTTCTTCTACATCTTCTTCTTCATGTTCAAGGCTCTCTTCTGGATGTTCAATGACCTCTTCTTCTATTGGTTCAATCATAAGAAGTCTCCCTTTACTACAGCGATGCTCACGGCTCCACGGCTCGTCACAATGCCAACATAATCCCTTCGCATATTGCTCCCGAAGCTCTTCTCTTGTTAACCTCTTTGGTGTAGGGACTTAGTCAATAGTAGGGGGGGCTGAGTGCTTCAATATTACTGGTTGAGGAGCGACCCTAGTCCTCCGAGCTTCATGGTTCAATTGCTCCTCTTGATGTCGTGCGAAAGAGATGGCTGCCATAAGCGTATACGGTTGTCGCGCTTTAACTTCTCCTCGGATCTCCGGCTTCAAGCCCTCAATGAAGGTCCTCAATAGCTATTTTTGAGACCAATCATGAGTTTGATTAGATAACCTTTCAAACCTGGTTTGGTACTCCTGAATGGTGGAAGTTTGTCGAATCTTTGCTAGTTGTCCATCAATATTCTCGTAATTGGTTGGTCTGAAGAGGATCAGCAGTCCTTCTTTGAATTATTGCCATAAAAGGACTCCATAAGTATGTTCAAACTAGTCAAACCACTATATAGCATCCCCTTCAAGATGTATAGCTGCAATTTTCACCATAGATACATCCGCGGTTTTGTGGTACCGAAAATATCGCTCCGCGCGCGAGATCCAACCAATCGGGTCTCCTTCTTCCCATCTAGGGAAGTCCACTCTCATGCATGGATAGTTGGGGTCAGTCATATAGCCTCCCCTCCCTTGGAAGTCATCTCTTCGGGCTTGGTGTGATTGGGCAAAGCTCTCTCCTTGATATGATTTCTTCGGGATTAGTGGTCGGCCCAATCTGAGTTCGGTAAAGAGCATCCGAATCTTATCCTCCATTCGCACCTCAAAGGCTTCGAATTTAGCATTGATTGCCTCCTTAGATGTCATAGTATATGCCCCCAAATCTATAATGTTAAGATCTCTCTTTTGTTGTTGGGTTAAAGGCATGTATTGGTTGAGAGAGGTGATGGTCGAAAGGGTTGGTAGATCGGTGGATGTAGGCTACGGTTTAGGCTTGTTTTGTAGCTATTTTGGGTGCAGTTTGAGGGTGTGGTTTGGTGGAGTTTTAGGGCTGTAGATGAAAGTTTTGGATCTGTGGTAGATGGTAGCAAAGGTTTGATAGAAATAATTGGAATTTGCAGCAAGTATGTGCTGTCTTGTAAGAGTAGAATTGTCGTCGAAGAAACAACGGTTTCTCGACGTAATTTCCACCAAAAACTTGAGAGAGTTGAGGAGGGAATTGATAGCAAAATCACAGTTTATATGACAGCAAGGATATCTAATTTAATCAAGAAAATTTCGGCAGTATAACAGCAAGGAAATTGGTGCAAGTTGCGATAGCAGAATTGTCGTCGAAAAATTTCAGCGGGTTACGATGAAAATTTGTAGCAACACAAAATCATTTTTAGAGATGAATTCCTTAATAGATCAATCTTATATGGAAGCCAAGATGATCTATGAAGTGTATAAGAAATTTCATTCTAAAAAGATTACAAATAGATGGGTTAAGGCAATAATATGCGACGAACTTTTCTGCAGCACATATTTTTAGGTATAGCAGATTGGACGTAAAAGATCAGTGGTTTATATTGAGAATTTTTTGATGAAACCAAAGGGAAATCCACTGTTAGGAAGTGTCAAAGCTATCATAAAAATTTCATAGAGATTTGGATAGAAACAATGTAGTATCAAGATCAAATAAACAGTGCTATGCGGCTGAAATTTTACAGTGCAAATTTTCAAGTATAGCAGATTTGACGTTAAAGATCAATGGTTTATATTGAAAATTTTTTGAAAAAACCAAAGGAAAATCTGCTGTTAGGAAGTGTCAAAGATGTCATAAAAATTTCATAGAAATTTGGATAGAAAAAGCATAGTAGCAAGATCAAATAGATGGTACTATGCGGCTGGAATTCTGCAATGTATCTTTCGTCGTAGAGATGACAACTTTGTAACGAAAGGTTTATGCAGCAATATAGGAACTGTTTTTTTTTTGGATTTTCGAATAAGGATAACTAAATTGCAGCAGCAGTAAGGTAGGAAACCAGAACCTGTTGCAATTCACAGGGAGATCAAAGGATGATCCGCGGTGGTGGAGATGATGGCGGAATTCGACGACGATCTTTTAAGCAATTGTGGGAATTGCTTTGGGCGGTTGTGGAGGGCTAATGGATGGCAGTGGAAGGGCAGCAAGATGCCAAGAACGCTGCTCGGATACCAGGTGTTAGAACCCTTGCAGATTCTAAACTTGGGGTTGATCTCTTTAGGGGATCGGCCTCCTTGGAACTCTATAGGGGTTCCTCCCTCCAAGTTGCTGCTCAAAGGCTGCAGAAAAGATTCATCTATTGCTTAAGAAAAAAAAAGGAATACATGGCTATTTATAGGGCTTCTAAACCCTAACTCCTAATAGGACTCCTACTTAAGACTCTTACTTCTAACCAACTCCTAATAGGACTCCTAGTCAAGACTCCTATTCCCTTACAACTCCTAATTCTTCTCTAAGAAAATACCTCCTACATGAATGCCCCTCTCAATTAGGACTCTCCTAGCTAGAGTCCTAACAGAATGTCCCTCTCAATTAGGACTCTCCTAGCTAGAGTCGTAACAGTTTTACATGAATGTCTCTCTCAATTAGGACTCTCCAAGCCAGAGTCCTAACAGCGAACAAGAAGCCCTCTTTTGAACTTCTCCCACGAAGGAACTACGTGGAAAGTTTCATATCAATCGTACCACTGGAGTGCATCTCCCTCGAGCTGGATTGAGGCTACTTCTATCTTGGATTCATCTAGGGTTCTGTGAAAATGGAAAAAATTTTCTGCCTTAGAGATCCAATTGGTCGGATCTCCATCTTCATGTGTGAGTAATTTGTGTCACAATCTTGGGGCCCTTTTCCTGTATTTTCATATCTGTGCAACGTAGAACTTGAGACCCCATTTTGTTGAAATTTGCTGAGGCTCTCTAGTACGCTCTTTTTGAAATCATTAAGTGTTTCTTGCAGTTGATTCTCAATTCTGATTTCCAATGCTTCAATTTGTACTTTCACCGAGTTATCAGTGGCCATTGCGTAAGACTGCAAATCTGTAATCTCAACTCCTGTTTTTGGTGTCGATCAAGGGCATCAACACTGTCGATGCAAAGTTGCCGAGGAGGTGGATGCCAAGGGCGATGCTACGGTCGCTGTGTTGGAGGAAGAGTAGCTGCCTTGTTTCTATCGCTGCGTGACGTGAGAGCACCGGGGTTGGAAGGCGATTGCGTTGATGTGGCTATAGCTACTGCGACCCAAAGGGCGATCGCCAAGCAAAGGGGTTTTGAGGCTGCGGTGATGGCAACTGTTAGGACTCTAGCCAGGAGAGTCCTAATTGAGAGGGACATTCATGTAAAACCTACCTAAGCCGTGTTAGGACTCTAGCTTGGAGAGTCCTAATTGAGAGGGACATTCATGTAAAACTGTTACGACTCTAGCTAGGAGAGTCCTAACTGAGAGGGGCATTCATGTAGGAGGTTTTTTCTTAGAGAAGAATTAGGAGTTGTAAGGGAATAGGAGTCTTGAGTAGGAGTCCTATTAGGAGTTGGTTAGAAGTAAGAGTCTTAAGTAGGAGTCCTATTAGGAGTTAGGGTTTAGAAGCCCTATAAATAGCCATGTATTCCTTCTCTTTTCAGAAGCGATAGATGAATCTTTTCTGTAACCTTTGAGCAGCAACTTGGAGGGAGGAACCCCTATAGAGTTCCAAGGAGGCCGATCCCCTAAAGAGATCAACCCCAAGTTTATAATCTGCAAGGGTTCTAACACCTGGTATCAGAGCAGCGTTCTTGGCGTCTCGCTGCCCTTCCACAGCCATCCATCAACCCTGCACAACTGCCCAAAGCAATTCCCACAATTGCTTAAGAGATCGTTGCCAAATTCCGCCGTCATCTCCACCACCACGGATCATCCTTTGATCTCCCCGTGAATTGCAATAGGTTCTGGTTTTCTACCTTACTGCTGCTGCAATTTAGGTATCCTTAATTGAAAATCCCAAAAAATATTATTCCTATATTGCTGCATAAACTTTTCATCATAAAGTTTTCATCTCTACGACGAAAGATACATTGCAGAATTCCAACCGTATAGCACCGTCTGTTTGATCTTGCTACTGTATTTTTTCTATCCAAATCACTATGAAATTTTTATGACATCTTTGACATTTCGTAACAGCAGATTTCCTTTGGTTTTGTCAAAAAATTCTCAATATAAACCATTGATATTTTACGTCTAATATGCTATACTTGAAAATCTGCCCTGTAAAATTTCAGCCGCATAGCACTGTTTGTTTGATCTTGATACTGTGTTGTTTCTATCCAAATCTTTACGAAATTTTTATGATAGCTTTGATACTTCCTAACAGTAGATTTCCCTTTGATTTCATCAAAAAATTCTCAACATAAACCACTGATCTTTTACGTCCAATCTGCTATACCTAAAAATCTGTGCTGCAAAAAATTTCAGCCGCATATTGTTGCCTTAACCCATCTATTTGCAATCTTTTTTGAATGAAATTTCTTATACACTTCATAGATCATCTTGGCTTCCATCTATGATTAATCTATTAAGAAATTCATCTCTAAAAACGATTTTATGTTGCTTCAAATTTTCGTCGTAACCTATTGAAAATTTTCGACGAGAATTCTGCAATCGCAACTTGCACCAATTTCCTTGCTGTTATACTGCTGAAATTTTCTTGATTAAATTAGATATCCTTGCTGTCATATAAACTGTGATTTTGCTATCAATTCCCTCCTCAATTCTCTCAAGTTTTTGGTGGAAATTACGTCGAGAAATCGTTGTTTCTTCGATGACAATTCTACTCTTACAAGACAGCACATACTTGCTGCAACTTCCACTGATTTCTATCAAACCTTTGCTACCATCTACCATAGATCCAAAACATTCAGCCACAGCCCTAAAATTCCACCAAACCATGCCCTCAAACTGCACCCAAAATAGCCACAAAACAATCCTAAACCGTAGCCTACATCCACCAATCCACCAACTCTTTCGACCATCACCTCTCTCAACCAATACATGCCTTTAACTCGACATCAAAAGAGTGATCTTAACATCATAGATTTGGCGGCATATACTATGGCATATGAGGAAGTAATCAATGCTAAATTTGAAGCCTTTGAGGTGCGAATGGAGGATAAGATTCGGACGCTCTTTATCGAACTCAGATTGGGCCGACCACTAAGCCCGAAGAAATCACATCAGGGAGAGAGCTTTGCCCAATCGCGCCAAGCCCGAAGATATGACTTCCAAGAGAGGGGAAGCTCTATGACCAATCCCAACTATCCATGCATGAGAGTGGACTTCCCTAGATGGGAAGAAGGAGACCCAATTGGTTGGATCTCGCGCGCGGAGCGATATTTTCGGTACCATAAAACCGCGGATGCATCTATGGTGAAAATTACAGCTATACATCTTGAAGGGGATGCTATACAGTGGTTTGACTGGTTTGAACATACTTATGGAGTCCTTTAATGGTGACAATTCAAAGAAGGACTGCTGATCCGCTTCAAACCAACCGATTACGAGAATATTGACGGACAACTACCATTCAGGAGTACCAAACCAGGTTCGAAAGGTTATCTAATCAAACTCATGATTGATCTCAAAAATAGCTATTGAGGACCTTTATTGAGGGCTTGAAGCCGGAGATCCGAGGAGAAGTTAAAGCGCGACAACCGTATACGCTTATGACAGCCATCTCTTTCGCACGACATCAAGAGGAGCAATTGAACCATGAAGCTCGGAGGACTAGGGTCGCTCCTCAACCAGTAATATTGAAGCCCTCAGCCCCCCCTATTATTGACCAAGTCTCTACACCAAAGAGGTTAACAAGAGAAGAGCTTCGGGAGCTATATGCGAAGGGGTTATGTGGGCATTGTGACGAGCCGTGGAGCCATGAGCATCGCTGTAGTAAAGGGGGACTTCTTATGGTTGAACCGATAGAAGAAGAGGTCATTGAACATCTAGAAGAGAGCCTTGAATATGAAGAAGAAGATGCAGAAGAATAGCCACAATTGACTGAAGTTACGGTACATACACTAGCTGGCTACTCAAACCTACAAACGACGAAAGTTGGAGGCCTTCCCAAACAACAACCGATCACTGTTCTCATCGACATGGGCAGTACTAATAACTTTCTAAATAGTATGGTTGCTGTCCAGATGGCTTTATCTATCGAGAATAGCAGCAGGTTTGACGTTAAGGCCGTCGATAGTTGGATTTTGAAGTATGATCGTAGGCGCCCGCAAGTGAAACTGTTGCTGATCATGAGGCCTTACCAAGAAATAATTACATATTTCTTCCTTCTCCCTCTTGATGATCATAAGGCCATGCTCAGAATTAAATGGTTGATGACATTAGGTGATATTTCTTGGAATTTTATGCAACTAATTATGAAATTTTACAGTAAGGAGAAATAGGTGATACTGAACGGGAAACGTGAGGACGACGTAACAACGATTTGCACACAACAAATGGAGAAGGTTTTGCATAAAGCATGTAGCAGCTTTTTGGTACAACTTGAGCAGCAAACTAAGGGAGAGCCAACAAAATTTGAAGATCCAAATCTACTTCCTTTGCTTGCTAAATTTTTAGATATATTTGACGAACCGCGCAACCTACCTCTTACCCGTCGGCATGATCATTGTATAACGATTCTTCCAGGCAAATCTCCAGCAAATGCTCAGCCAAATCAGTATCCACATCTCCAGAAGGATGAAATCAGTATCCAAATCAGTATCCACATCAATATCCACTACCCAAGGAGAACTTCAGACCCAACCAAGTGCCATTATTGGTCGACGGATCGTGACTCGACGACGATGATCCACTACTGAATTGCTAATACAGTGGGCAAACCTACTAACAGAAGATGCCACTTGGGAGAACTATGATGACTTGAAAATCAAATTCCCAAAATTCATGAATCGTCAGCCTCGAGGACAAGGCTGATTTGAAGAGGGCGAGTTTGTTAGGACTCTAGCCAGGAGAGTCCTAATTGAGAGGGACATTCATGTAAAACCTACCTAAGCGGTGTTAGGACTCTAGCTTTGAGAGTCCTAATTGAGAGGGACATTCATGTAAAACTGTTAGGACTCTAGCTAGGAGAGTCCTAATTGAGAGGGACATTCTGTTAGGACTATAGCTAGGAGAGTCCTAATTGAGAGGGGCATTCATGTAGGAGGTTTTTTCTTAGAGAAGAATTAGGAGTTGTACGGGAATAGGAGTCTTGAGTAGGAGTCCTATTAGGAGTTGGTTAGAAGTAAGAGTCTTAAGTAGGAGTCCTATTAGGAGTTAGGGTTTAGAAGCCCTATAAATAGCTATATATTCCTTCTCTTTTCATAAGCGATAGATGAATCTTTTCTGCAGCCTTTGAGCAGCAACTTGGAGGGAGGAACCCCTATAGAGTTCCAAGGAGGCCGATCCCCTAAAGAGATCAACCCCAAGTTTAGAATCTGTAAGGGTTCTTACAGCAACCTATAGTGATGGCAACCTGTGGTTGTGGTAGAATATGCTAAGCAAGGGAGAGTCGGCATTGATGTGGCCGAGGTTGAGAAGAGGAATCGGTGTTGTGTGCACTGCTGGGGTTGAGGCAAGGCAGCGTACTTGCTGTGGTTGCTACGTTCGCTGTTGGAGGGCAGCTGCTGCAGAATGAGGGGTTGGTCATTGGCCGGGAGTGACGACGATGGTTAAAATTGGCGGCTGCGGCAGTAGAGAGTGCCATTGTTTTTGTCGCTGCATGGTGGTTACTGCATACTCTGTTTTTGTCGCACCACCTAAGTAGTTGGCCGGAAGGATCACGAGCGGTTAAGGAGAAGGCTGCGGTGGCTGGCAGCAGTAGTGGTCGCTAGCTGGAGTGCAGCGTTGGCGGTGGAGAAGGAGGCAGCGAGGGTTGCGGCCGGGATCGACGGGGGCTGCAACAACAGAGGAAGCTCTGTTTCTGCAACCATTGCAATGAGGGCTGCGGCAACCGAAGGCTGCGACTGCGATCATGCGGCTGAGAAGCAGCGGCAGCGGTGGAGAAGGAGGAGTCGGCAGTGTCACGGCTAGGAACAAGGGCAACCGGTGAGTTGCCCTGTTTCTAGCACTACAGATATAGAGCAAGGAGGATCGATTGCTGGGAGGCGTGCGGCGGTCGTCGCACGGTGGCTGGCAACAGTGGTGACTCGACAACGAAGGAGAGGGGTGGCGTTGAAGTGGCCGAGAAACAGCGGCGGTGGTAGAGGCAACCGGCGCCTACGGCAGTAGAGGGACCGGCGGCTGCTCTGTTTCTATCACACCACATAAACAGCGACGCCGACAGATCGCACGGCCGAAGCTACAACCAAGGGAAGGCAGCGATGGCGGTGCGGCTAGGGCAGCGTCACCGACGGTAGAAGTGGCGATGGGTGGTCCGCTGGCTGGGAAACGGCGGCCGTGGCCCTTCTCGCTCAAGCGAGATGCGGGCAGCGAAGAGGCGAGGTGAGAAGGTTACTGGTCGGGGCACAATGGCAGTCGTGGGCGCTGGCCGGGGAGCAGCGGCGACGGTGGTCGTCAACCAGGAAGCAGCGCCAACGGTGGAGGAGAAGGAAAGCAGGGGTGGTCGGCATCAGGAAGCAAATGTTCCTTCTTGGTTGAGAGGAACAACGTGCGTGGCTGCCCACTTCGCCCTCACAATTTTTTTTTTTTTTTTAGATGATGAACTATAGTGAGAACGCCGAGGATCGCTGCTTTGATACCAAATGATAAGACCCTAAAGTCTTATTGTAAAAGAGAAGAAGAGAAAGGGGATGATCACTTCGAGGGGATCAGCCTCCTAGGGTTTGTCAAAAGATTGAATAGTATTTTTCATAGATAACTGAAAAGAAGTAGTTGCATCCCTATTTATAGAGTTCGACCCAGAGTCCATCAGGACTTGAACTCTAATAATAAATAAATATTAAATAAACCTCTACTTTTTTTTAGTAAGTAAAAGTAAATTGATTATGTGTAAAGTTTCTACAAATAGCTTTATCTATACAGGTCATAGACAAAGCCAAGTAACTCATAGAGTGCGAATTCGATAGATATGACTACACATGCTGTAGACTATAACTCCTAATTATAGTCAACATAGAAAATGTTTATCCAGATATATCAAAACTACTTGTGGGTACATAATTTGGCATCATTCCCAAGATCTTTAGCTAATAGCAAAATTAAATTTGATAAAAATATCTTTTTCTCTTTGGGTAAAGTGCTCCGTTTTGAGATCTTGCTCCATACAGGATCTTGAGTCTCTAATAATCTCTTTCAAAAGCTGAGCATTGTTTGTGTGTTGACATTCAAAGATTCTGTTACATCTCTCCTTCCACATCCACCAAATAGTGCATCTGAAAGTAACCTTTGCTAGTTGTGTGAGATGCCCTTTTCTTGAGAAACATTGCATGAGGTCGCTTAGTTCTTGGTGCAAGTTTGGTTGCGGCAGTCTATTGAGTTCAAATTGCTGGAGAATCTCCTTCCATATCCATTTTGTATAATCACAAGCAAAATAGAGGTGGTCAATAGTTTCTTCTTGTTGCATACAAAGGGAGCATCGGTTAACATGATAGATACCTCTTCTTTTCATATTGTCTATTGTAGGTAGTTTATTGAGAAGGGCCTGCCATGTACATAAGGAATGTCTTTGTGATCACGGTCGATCCCATGTCCAACTGCTTGGGACCCACTTGTTATTTTTTTGCCTAATTTGATTCCATGCGGATGTGGCACTAAATTTGCCATTGTCATGAGGCCAAATAAGTTTATCTAATGAGTTGTTCCTGATTGGAATAGCTATAATAGTCGGCCAAAGTGATAACATTTCGGGAGAAATAGGATTAGGGAGACACCAGGTACCGTTAGCAATAAACTCGGAAACCTTCCAATCTTTGGGAGCCCCAAGATCTTTTCGTATTCTGTCGCCATATAATTGAAATATACTCTTCCCATTCACCCAATGATCGTACCACATATTAGTACTAGTTCCAGAAGAGATTGCATAAGAAATGTGTTTGATTGGCAAATTCCTTGCCTTTAAAATTCCTTTCCAAGCTGTAGAGTGGTATGTTCTTGTTGAAATTTCCCAGATTGATTCCTTTGAAAGATACCTAGCAGAAACCCAATGTGACCTTATGGAACATTTGTTTTGTAAAAGATCCCACAATTGCTGTACCAGACATGCTTGATTCCAATCTCTAGTTTTTCTCAAGTTTAGCCCCCCTTAATCTTTCGGTTTGCAAATGCTATCACAATTTACCATATGCATTGCCCTATCATTTGTGTCATTCTAGAAGAAGTTCATTAATAACCATTCAATATCTTGGAGAAGTCAAGCAGGCAGAAGAAATGCATTACACCAATATATAGAGTAGGATTGCAATACCGAACAGATCAGTTCGAGTGGTCCTGCTTTTGATAGAAACCTATTTTTCCAAGAAGAAATTTTATTCTTTATTTTTTGCAAGATAGGCTGACAGTGGGTTTTGTGAATGCCTGTGGATATGAGCGGGAGACCCAAATATGGAACTGGCAAGCTTCCCTCACTGACCCCCAAAGTTTATGCAATAAAGACCTTATCCTCAACGTAAGGGCTCATATATACTTTACTTTTCGCATGATTTAACTGAAGTACAAAAACCATACCAAAGTCATTCATAATAGTAGCCAGGTTCTTTACTGAAGTTGGTTCATTTTGGAGAAAGATAAGTAAATCATCTGCTAATGTTATATGTGATATATGAATAGAACCAACAATGGGTACCTTAATGCTGCCATTTAAGACTGCGTGTTCCAACATACAGCTAAGTCCTTCCATCGCAATAGTAAAGAGATACGGAGAGAGTGGATCACCTTGTTGGATGCCATTCGTGCTCCCAAAAAACCAATAGGTGAGCCATTAAAGAGTATCGAAAACTTTGTAGTTTCCAAGCAAGATTGAATCCAATTAACCCATTGTTGTGGGAAGTTCATATCGAGGAGCATCTCATAGATAAATTTCCTATTAACTGAATCAAAGGCTTTCCATAAATCAGCTTTAAAACAGATTTTTGTCCCTCTTGCTTTTGAATGCAAATCTTTGACCAAGTCATTAGCAAGCAAAATGTTATGATGTATACTTCTCCCTTTGATGAAAGCAACTTGATTTGGGCTAATGATCTTGTGTATTATCTTTTGTATTCTATTTGTCAATACTTTGGAGATAATCATGTAAATAAAGTTGTATAATGATATGGGTCGATAGTTCTCTAGTAAATCAGCCCCTGCATTCTTCGAAATTAAAGAAATAAAAGTGCAATTCATCTCTCTAAGAATATGACCTGAAGAGAAAAAATGTTGGCAAGCCTTGATCACATCATTTCCAATAATAGACCAATCAGTTTAATAAATTTCAGTTGGAAATCCATCTAGACCTGGGCTTTTGTGCTTTGGTGACTTAAAGACAACACATACAATTTCGTCATCTGTAATTGGGGCTTTAAGGATTAAAATAGCTTTCGAATCAAGTTTTTTAGTCGGCTCCACATCAATGTTATTAGGTTTCCCAGCTTGATTGAGTAAGGAATAAAAAAATTACTCTGTGTGTGCTTTAACCTCATCTAAATTCTCAATAAGATTATCAGCCCTTCGAGTAGCAATTGAAGCATAGAAAAATTTAGTATTGGAATCCCCTAGTGTAAGCCAATGAAGTTATTTCTGGCTTCTGTCTTTTTGTAGATAATATTCTCATCATTTGGCTGAAGTTGCAGCTCATGTTGCAATGACATTAGTTCTTTTCTGCAAAATTGAACTCTGGTGGTAATATTGCCAAAGGTATTTTTATTCCACTCCTTTAGTGCTGCTTTACAGGCTTTGAGCTTTTGACATAAGATGTAAGGGGGGGATCCATGCACATTAACATTCCAAGCAGATCTGATAACATCAAGAAATTGAGGATGAGTACTCCACATGTTAAAGAATCTAAACGGTTTCTTGCCTCTTGGTGTCGCTTTGTCTGCGTGTATATACATTAAAGAATGGTCAGAAAACAAAGGAGCACCATACTCAGGAAGTAAATCTGGGTAAACTATTAACCATTCATGATTAATCAAATACTTATCAAGTCGAGCCATTATTTTTCTGTTAGCAGCACCTTAATTACTCCAGGAGAGCCAATTACCCACATATTTCATATCAAACAAAGCTGTAGTGTCAATGTAATCATTAAAACTTTGAAGCTGGCTTTCTGAAAGTTGTCTACCCCCCTCTTTTTCATATGTGTACCGAACAATGTTAAAGTCTCCAAGAACAATCCAAGGTACATTGAGACAGCCATTTACAATATTAGTCAGGTCAGACCAAAGAGTATTTCTTTCTTGCATACTGTCCGACTCGCAAGGACAGCACCGCGGACAGAAGGACAAATCCAAAACTATATCTCTTCCTATAATGTCGGAGCCTTCCACAACAGAGGTTTCCCTTGGTACTAGTGGACAGGAGAAACATAAGTCAGGAACTTCATCTCTTCCAATATCATTGGATCCGTCCACAATAACTCAACAAACTCCCAAACAAATCTCGCCAGCAAGGATATTCTTCCTTAACAAACTCAGGCCACAACAAACATCGCCAACAAAGATATTCTTGTTGAATCTCGGATTTTGATGATAAAATCAATTGATGGGTTATTTGATCTAATCCATATTATTGAGTTAAGTGTGCAGGATTAACTACGATAACCAGAAAACACAAAGCGAGAATACCGGAGTCAAGTTCGATGGACGTTTAAGAGTCCGAAGAATCGTCGGAGATGCTGCCAGAACCAACCGAGAAGAAATCGGGAACCTGTCGGAATTTTCGGAAGTTCGCCGAAGAGATCGTCGGAGGTTCACGGAGATCACCGAGAAGGCTCGGCTACTCATTAAAGTCATCACAAGTTCGGGAGCTTGCTAGAAGCCCGTCGGCAGAAAGTTCGTCGGAAAGCTCGCCAGAACAAGACTCGACGTTCGCGGTTGAAAATTTGCTTAGGATGTGTTTTGGTTATGTAGTCCACTTGTAATTAGGATTAGGATTAAGAGATAATCCTATATCCTGGTTAGGGGCCAACTGGGCCCAAAGTCAGAGTTGGTTTAGGCTAAAAATTAAGCTAAACCAGCGAACTAGAGAGCCAAGATTGAAGCCCAACTAGTGGCTGAAAACACTGTAGGCGGTGGCACCGCCTAACTGGGCGGTGGCACCGCCCAGCACCCGAGTGCTGGGCGGTGACACCTCCTTGGCTGGGCGGTTGCACCGTCCAGCACCCGAGTGCTGGGCGGTGGCACCGCCTGGCTGGGCGGTGGAACCGCCAGCACCGGGAACCCTAAGAGAATTCAAATTTTGGAGCCCAAAATTTGAATCCTCTTGAGGCCTATAAATACCCCTCAAATCTCAGCTGAGGTTACAACTTTTGAGAAGCATTTTGATTGAGAGAAAAGTCTTAGAAAGTCTTAGCAAGTCTTGTTTTCAATTTGCTAGAGAGTTCTCCTCCTTCTTTCTTATTGAAAATTTGTAAGAGGTTGAGCTGCCTGTAAAAGGTTGTAAGAGGGGTGTTTACCCTTCCATTTCAAGAGACTTGCTAGTGGAAGGTGGGAGCCTCATCGAAGAGGGGCCTCGCAAGTGGAGTAGGTCATTTGACCGAACCACTCTAAAAATCGGCGTAATCTCTGGTTTGCTTTTTATTATTGTCATTTACATTACTGCAAATCTTCTTACTGCTTTAGTTCCTTATTACTCTTGCTGTGCAACTTTAAGAATACGCCTTCAAGTTAAATTTCTCAAGTTTCATTCTTAACGTACGAAAGATTTTGATTAAAATCGAAGTTTTAATCCGCTGCACTAATTCACCCCCCCCTCTTAGTGCCGCTCCGATCCTAACAAGTGGTATCAGAGCAAGGTTATCTCTCATATTTGGTTTAATACCCAAGAGAGATGGCTTACTCCGGCATGCAAGAGGGCCATTCTATTGCACGACCACCTTTGTTTAATGGGTCGGATTACACATATTGGAAGACTCGCATGAGAATCTTCCTCATTTCTATGGACTTTGAGCTTTGGTCTATTGTCGAGAATGGATTTCAAAAATCTTCTCTTCCGATGAGCGAATGGAATGAATCGGAGAAGAAGGTTTTTGCTTTAAATGCAAAGGCTATGAATGCCTTGTTTTGTGCACTAGACAAAAATGAATTTAATCGTGTTTCAATGTGTGATTCGGCTTTTGATATTTGGAGAACTCTTGAGGTCACTCATGAAGGCACTAGCCGAGTGAAAGAGTCCAAAATCAACATCCTTGTGCACTCTTACGAACTTTTCCGAATGAAACCAAGTGAGTCCATCGGAGACATGTACACCCGGTTTACGGATGTCATCAATGGACTCAAAGCTCTTCGTAAAGATTTTACTAACTTTGAACTAGTAACTAAAATCTTAAGATCCCTCCCTAAAAGTTGGGATCCAAAAGTTACGGCCATTCAAGAGGCCAAAGACCTTAAAGCATTCCCTCTTGAAGAACTCATTGGGTCTCTAATGACCTACGAAATGACATGTCAAGCTCATGACGAGCTCGAGAACCCCCTTCCAAAGAACAGGAAGGATATGGCACTCAAATCACAAGAAGACCACTTGAAAGGAACATCAAGTGATGAGGACAGTGACAATGACATTGCACTTTTGACTCAAAAGTTTAAAAAATATTTAAGAAAGAACAGATTTAAAAATAATACAAAAAATAAATTTGAACAAAAGAAGGACCAAGTGATTTGCTATGAATGCAAAAAACCGGGACACTACTAGAACGATTGTCCTCAAGCCAAAAAGAGGACATCAAAGAAGAAGGCGTTCAAGGCAACGTGGGATGATTCAAGCGCATCCGAAGAAGAGGAGTCCAACACCGAGCAAGTTGCTCATTACGCGCTAATGGCTTTAGGAGAAGAGGTATGTGATTTACTTAATGAAGATTTATCTTTTGAAGAACTCTCTATCGCTTTTCATGAATTATTTGATGAATGTAGAACTGTTAGCAAGAAGTTAAGTATCTTAAAGAAAGAGCATGCTTTGCTACAAGATAAGTTTGATAATATTCAAACTCCTCCATGCTCTAAGTGTGAGCATTTAGAAGCAATAAAAAATGAAAATTTGCTTCTTAAAGAAACCTTAAACAAGTTTAAGGTTGGTAGCAAAGGATTAGATATGATCCTTGCACACAAGGGTCACATCGCAAATAGAAATGGAATTGGATTTGTAAAAGGATTACATCAAAATCCTACCACTTTCATAAAAGGACCTACATTACATGTTTCCTCTTATATGCAATGCAACTTCTGTTGCAAATCCGGACATATTGCCTACAAATGTCCTTTTAGGAAAATGAGTTCACAAAAATTAATATGGGTTCCTAAAGGAACTATAAAGGATTCGATAATAAATAACAAAGTTAGTGGGTCAATTTTTGAGGCACCCAAAATCAAATGGGTACCTAAAAATCATCCTCTTTTGTAGAAAAACCCACAAGCTAGGAGCAAGAGATGGTATCTCGATAGTGGATGCTCAAGACATATGACTGGAGATCCATCTCATTTCTCTATGCTCACTAGCAAAGAAGAAGGGTACGTCACCTTCGGAGACAACAACAAAGGCAAAATCATTGGCAAGGGAACTATTGGTAACAAATTTAGTTTTTCCATTGATGATGTTTTACTAGTTGATGGATTGAAACACAATCTCTTAAGTATAAGTCAACTATGCGATAAAGGTTATATCGTTAGGTTTGAATCAAATATGTGCATTATTGAAAAACCAAATCATAACATGACTATGATTGCTTTAAAACAAAATAATGTCTATACCATCAATCTTGATGAACTAAGTAATGAAATGTGCTTCTCCGTCGTAAATGATGATGCTTGGCTTTGGCATAGGAGATTAGGCCATGCAAGCATGAAAACAATATCTAAGATCTCATCTCAAGAATTAGTACGAGGAATTCCAAATTTAAAGTTTATTAAGAACAAAGTATGCGATGCATGTCAACTAGGCAAACAAATAAAAACAAGCTTCAAACCAAAAAATCAAATTAGCACTACTAGACCATTACAATTGATCCATTTGGACTTATTTGGACCAATTGATACAACAAGTCTAGGTGGAAGCAAATATGCTTTTGTGATTGTGGATGACTACTCTAGATACACTTGGACCTATTTCTTAGCTCACAAAAGTGATTGCTTCAAGTGTTTCTCTAAATTTTGTAAACTCACTCAAAACGAAAAAGGCTTCATGATTTCATCAATTCGGAGTGATCACGGTGGTGAATTCCAAAACCGTGACTTTCAAAATTTTTGCGAAAGTAATGGGTACAATCACAACTTCTCAACTCCAAGAAATCCTCAACAAAATGGAGTAGTTGAAAGGAAAAATAGAAACCTACAAGAAATGGCAAGAACTATGTTGAATGAACAAAGTTTACCTAAGTACTTTTGGGCCGAAGCTGTAAATACGGCTTGCTACATTATGAATAGAGTCCTAATAAGACCATCCTTATCCAAAACTCCCTATGAATTATGGAATAACAAAAAACCAAACATCTCCTATTTTAAAGTTTTTGGTTGTAAATGCTTTATTTTAAATGAAAGGGATGCTTTAGGAAAATTTGATGCTAAATCCGATGAAGGCATCTTTCTTGGTTACTCTTCCGTTTCTAAAGCTTTTCGGGTTTTTAATAAAAGAACTTTAGTAATTGAAGAGTCTATTCATGTAGTTTTTAATGAAATTTCCGATTTAAAGAAAAATGATTTTGATGATGATCTTGGTTTTGATAATTTGAATTTAAATGAACCCTCTCCTCAAAATAGCCATTTGAATGCATCTTCTTCCGAAATTTCTTTACCAAAAGAATGGAAGTATGTAGATGCTCATCCAAAAGAGCAAATTATAGGAGATACATCAAAAGGGGTTCAAACTCGTTCTTCTTTCAAAAATTTTTGTGCTAACGCCGCCTTCCTTTCTCAAATTGAACCTAAATGCATTGACGAAGCCTTAAAAGATGATTTTTGGATCATTGCAATGCAAGAAGAATTGAACCAATTTGAGAGGAATGAGGTATGGAAGCTTGTTCCTAGACCAAGTGACCACTTAGTCATAGGTACTAAGTGGGTCTTTAGAAACAAGCAAGACGAAAATGGTATTGTGGTTAGAAACAAGGCTAGATTAGTGGCCAAAGGTTTCAACCAAGAAGAAGGTATCGATTACGAAGAAACCTTCGCTCCCGTGGCTCGATTAGAAGCCATAAGGATGCTCCTTGCCTATGCTAGTAGTAATAATTTTAAACTATTTCAAATGGATGTTAAAAGTGCTTTCTTGAATGGTTTTATTTCCGAAGAAGTATTTGTCGAACAACCTCCCGGATTTGAAAATTCTCTTCTTCCTAATCATGTATTCAAATTGACTAAAGCTCTCTATGGCTTAAAACAAGCTCCTAGAGCTTGGTATGAAAGGCTTAGTTCCTTTCTTATTTTAAATAATTTTACCAAAGGCAAGGTTGATACTACATTGTTTATTAAATATTTTGAAAATAATTTTCTTATTGTGCAAATTTATGTTGACGATATTGTGTTTGGCTCTTCGGATGAATCACTATGTGAATCATTTGCCAAATGTATGAGTCTTGAATTTGAAATGAGTTTAATGGGTGAATTAACTTTCTTTTTGGGATTACAAATCAAACAACTTAGTGATGGTATATTTCTTAACCAATCCAAATATACATTAGAATTGTTAAAACGATTTAACATGGATAATTCAAAAGCAATAAACACCCCTATGAGTACTGCGACTAAGTTAGATATGGATGAAAATGGTGAAAGTTTCGATCAAAAAACATATAGGGGAATGATAGGTAGTCTACTCTACCTTACCGCGACTAGACCGGATATTATGTTTAGTGTAGGACTTTGTGCTAGGTTTCAATCAAATCCTAAATTATCTCATCTCAAAAGTGTTAAAAGAATATTTAGGTATCTTAAAGGAACTCCAAATTTAGGATTATGGTATCCAAAATCTGAAAAATTTGATTTAATAGCCTATGCGGATGCCGATTTTGGCGGATGCAGAATAGATAGAAAAAGTACATCCGGAACATGCCAATTTTTAGGACATGCACTTGTTTCTTGGACTTCCAAGAAACAAAATTCAGTTGCACTATCTACGGCAGAAGCCGAATACATAGCTGCAAGTGCATGTTGTGCACAAGTCATTTGGATGAAAAATACATTAGAAGACTATGGAATTCACTTTAAAAATATTCCCATAAAATGTGATAATACTAGTGCCATATGTCTTACTAAAAATCCAATTCAGCATTCTAGAACTAAGCACATCGACGTTAGGCATCATTTCATACGCGATCATGTCCTTAACAATAATATTGTTCTAGAATTCATTGACACAAAGCATCAATTAGCGGATATATTCACAAAAGCCTTGAATGAAGACCAATTTGAATTCATTAGAAGGGAATTAGGTATGTTAAATTGTCCCTAAACAATAAACTTGTTTGATTGGATTTTCCGTAAAGTTTTTCATCTTCTTTCCATCTCTCATTCTCCTTCAAATTCCATATGACATGTGAAATCTCGAAATCAACTTTGATGACTTGATTATGAATTTCAAGTTAGCGATTTGATTTAAATAAGTTTTATCTAAATCATAATCTTGATCTTGCAAAATTGGAATCACAAATAATATCTTTTGGCATTCATGAATTGATACTTACAAATATGAAAGTATTGGCATTCATGACTTGAATTTGATTGAAACATTGTATGCTTAAATTAATCATTCTCCTATGTTTCAAAAATTCTTTAAATGCCTTATGTGATGATTAAAAAGTAATGTTGAGATTTTCATGAATTTGACGATTTGAATGAGTTTGTATTCGAATTATGATCTTGACTTCGTGAAATTACTACTTGAATTTTTTTTATCCCAATCTCTCTCTTATACATCTACAATTTCTGTTACTCATAGGAAGAAGAGATTAGATAATATGAATGCATGCTGAATTTTCCTCTAAAATGAACTCTGCGTAAATATTTTTGCATACTTAATTTTCAATGATAAAATCGTTGTATGACAAAATATGTGCTTCAAGTCTCATTTTCCTTTTTGTTGATGACAAAGGGGGAGAAAAGTGATGACTTATATCATTCTTAATAGCATGACAAAATATGAATTGCAAAATCCTTGAGAAAAGTGATCGATCGATGATAATCTTATATGCCTTGCAAAATCCTTGAAAATATCGTAAGATTGATTGATCATATTGAATGCATGTCTAAAATGTATAATCATGCAATTCAAGTTGAAAATCTTTATCTCTTGTCATAGTAAAATTTGTCTCTTATCTTTCGACTTGAAAAAGATTTTCATCAAAGTTTCGCATTTACATTATGCTCAATGAGAATAACGATAAGTTCTACGGTTAGAGCTTATAGGTTTATACTTGAATTCAATGATGAAATTCAAGTGTTTTATCTTCTCATAATATGGCATATAGATAGGGGGAGTTACGTTTAACTCCGTCATCAATTGATTGTCATCATCAAAAAGGGGGAGATTGTTGAATCTCGGATTTTGATGATAAAATCAATTGATGGGTTATTTGATCTAATCCATATTATTGAGTTAAGTGTGCAGGATTAACTACGATAACCAGAAAACACAAAGCGAGAATACCGGAGTCAAGTTCGATGGACGTTTAAGAGTCCGAAGAATCGTCGGAGATGCTGCCAGAACCAACCGAGAAGAAATCGGGAACCTGTCGGAATTTTCGGAAGTTCGCCGAAGAGATCGTCGGAGGTTCACGGAGATCACCGAGAAGGCTCGGCTACTCATTAAAGTCATCACAAGTTCGGGAGCTTGCTAGAAGCCCGTCGGCAAAAAGTTCGTCGGAAAGCTCGCCAGAACAAGACTCGACGTTCGCGGTTGAAAATTTGCTTAGGATGTGTTTTGGTTATGTAGTCCACTTGTAATTAGGATTAGGATTAAGAGATAATCCTATATCCTGGTTAGGGGCCAACTGGGCCCAAAGTCAGAGTTGGTTTAGGCTAAAAATTAAGCTAAACCAGCGAACTAGAGAGCCAAGATTGAAGCCCAACTAGTGGCTGAAAACACTGTAGGCGGTGGCACCGCCTAACTGGGCGGTGGCACCGCCCAGCACCCGAGTGCTGGGCGGTGACACCTCCTTGGCTGGGCGGTTGCACCGTCCAGCACCCGAGTGCTGGGCGGTGGCACCGCCTAGCTGGGCGGTGGAACCGCCAGCACCGGGAACCCTAAGAGAATTCAAATTTTGGAGCCCAAAATTTGAATCCTCTTGAGGCCTATAAATACCCCTCAAATCTCAGCTGAGGTTACAACTTTTGAGAAGCATTTTGATTGAGAGAAAAGTCTTAGAAAGTCTTAGCAAGTCTTGTTTTCAATTTGCTAGAGAGTTCTCCTCCTTCTTTCTTATTGAAAATTTGTAAGAGGTTGAGCTGCCTGTAAAAGGTTGTAAGAGGGGTGTTTACCCTTCCATTTCAAGAGACTTGCTAGTGGAAGGTGGGAGCCTCATCGAAGAGGGGCCTCGCAAGTGGAGTAGGTCATTTGACCGAACCACTCTAAAAATCGGCGTAATCTCTGGTTTGCTTTTTATTATTGTCATTTACATTACTGCAAATCTTCTTACTGCTTTAGTTCCTTATTACTCTTGCTGCGCAACTTTAAGAATACGCCTTCAAGTTAAATTTCTCAAGTTTCATTCTTAACGTACGAAAGATTTTGATTAAAATCGAAGTTTTAATCCGCTGCACTAATTCACCCCCCCCTCTTAGTGCCGCTCCGATCCTAACAATTCTGTCTCAACAAACTCATGCCCCAACAAACCTCTCTTGCCAGGCTACTCCAACAAGTACTATCCAGGATATTGTGCTGCAACAATCTTATCGTGCTTCAACAAACCCTGCCAATCAAGACCAAATGATTCAAGGTATTTTAAAGTTTAAAAATCTGCAAGCTGTAGATGAAGTGGATAAATATAGGAATAAAGCCATAAAAGGTAAGGATATTGTGCGGGAGGAAAATACAAAACCGAAGGATAAGAAAAAGGATGGTACAGTCCATCCAAAGTCGTAAGATGAATACCTTACCACCTTTTCATTTCTTTATTACTGATGAAGATAACATGTTGGAATGTTCGCGGACTTAATAAGCCGGAGAAATGTCGGGAGCTCAACAGAATAATCAAGTATGCCGCATGTGATATTGTTATTCTAGTAGAAACGAAAATTAAACAATTGCGCGTTCAAGCTCAAAAGAATTTAATATGGCCGGACGCAGAACTGTTTACCAAAGACTCAAATGAAACTTTTGGTAGAATATGGGTCTTATGGCATCCTAACTCTATTAATGCTTGGTTTATTTCTGCTACTGATCAATTCATTCATCTTAAGGTAGAGGACAAAAAGAATGGCTGTCAATTCAATTTCACTGGTATATATGCTTCAAATAGTATGCAAGAAAGAAATACTCTTTGGTTTGACTTGACTAATATTGCAAATGGCTGTCTCAATGTACCTTGGATTGTTCTTAGAGACTTTAATACTGTTCGGTACACAAATGAAAAAGAGGGGGGTAGACAACTTTTAGATAGCCAGCTTCAAAGTTTTAATGATTACATTGACACTGCAGCTTTGTTTGATATGAAATCTGTGGGTAATTGGCTCTCTTGGAGTAACCAAGGTGCAGCTAACAGAAAAATAATGGCTCGACTTGATAGGTGTTTGATTAATCATGAATGGTTAACAGTTTACCCAGATTCACTTCTTGAGTATGGTGCTCCTTTGTTTTCTGACCATTCTTTAATGTATATACACGCAGACAAAGCGACACCAAGAGGCAAGAAACCGTTTAGATTCTTTAACATGTGGAGTACTTATCCTCAATTTCTTGATGTTATCAGATCTGCTTGGAATGTTAACGTGCATGGATCCCCCCCTTACATCTTATGTCAAAAGCTCAAAGCCTGTAAAGCAGCACTAAAGGAGTGGAATACAAATACCTTTGGCAATATTACCACCACAGTTCAATTTTGCAGGAAGGAACTAATGTCATTGTAACATGAGCTGCAACTTCAGCCAAATGATGAGAATATTATCTACAAAGAGACAGAAGCTAGAAATAACTTCATGCAAGCCTTAAAACAGGAGGAAAGTTTTGCAAAGCAGAAGTCTCGACAGCATTGGCTTACACTAGGAGATTCCGATACTAAATTTTTCTATGCTTCAATTGCTACTCGAAGGGCTGTTAACTGTATCAGCAAATGCAGAGACAAAGATGATAATTTTATTGAGAATTTAGATGAGGTTAAAGCACTCACAGAGCAATTTTTTTATTCCTTAGTCAATCAAGCTGGGAAAACTAATAACATTCATGTGGAGCCGACTAGAAAACTTGATTCAGAAGCTATTTCAATCCTCAATGCCCCAATTACAGACGACGAAATTGTATGTGTTGTCTTTAAGTCACCAAAGCACAAAAGCCCAGGTCCAGATGGATTTCCAACTGAATTTTACCAAACTGCTTGGTCTATTATTAGAAATGATGTGATCAAGGCTTGTCAACATTTTTTCTCTTCAGGTCGTATTCTTAGAGAGATGAATTGTACTTTTATTTCTTTAATTCTGAAGAATGCAAGGGCTGATTCACCAGAGAACAGTGTAACATCCCTCATTTCCGAATTTTCGTATAAATTTCCGGTGATAATGTAAGCATCTATTTTAAATTGACAAAAGAAATAGAGTATGAATCAGAGGTAACTTATTTTTAAGATTTGGGAGATCTGTTCAAAAAAAAAAGAAAGAATCTGAGGACCTATATGTAAACCCTAAGGACCTAATCGTGAATATGATAAAAACAAGGACTAAAATGCAAAACGCACAAAATGACAAATTCCACCGCTTAAGCCTCTCTGCCTTCGTTCTTAAGGAAGCAGAGAAGGCAGCTGCATGGATGATCAGGGAAGGAAAGAAAGAAGAAGAAGAAGAAGGAGAAGAAGAAGAAGAAGAAGAAAAAAAAATTGGGGCTTTAAGGGTTCTTGCCCAAATCCTTTCACTTAGGGTCAAAATTCCCTAAGGCAAGTGTTTCTAACCTCATCCTACAGAAAATTAGTCTCTGTTTTTATGTTGTTTCAAAATAAACTAAAGGATTTCTATCTAGAAACTGATATGTCTCTCTTTGGACATAGAACCATGGATTCTGAAATTTTTTCGGTAAACTGACCCCTATACACTGTTTCAGCTATAATTTTTAGTACAAAATGTGAATTCAGGTAGGAACTATTTTGTTTGAAATTAGACTCTTATAACTTTCTTTTGACACTGATTTTGTAGATTTTGGACACCGAATACTTACCCAATCATCTGTTTCAAATGAGCCTATAGATGCTGCAAAACAGGGATCAAGATTTTTGACCTTTTGATACTAAAATGCCTATAACTCTCTGTTGAAAATTCTGATTTATACCAAACTGACGTCTTCCAAAATTAGACTTGAGACCTTTCTTTTGAAATATAGTTTGAAAATTTTGGAATTCAAATGCCTACCCTATCATCTGTTGAATCCGACCCTATGTATTCCGCAAAACAGTGATTGTGTCCTTGACCTTGTGTTACCAAATCAAAGGTAACTCCTTGTGGGAAACCCTGATTCATAGGAAACTTGTTTCGATAGAAAACAGATTGATATATCTTTCGACAGTAGTTTTCTTATGGGTATTGGAGCATAATTGATAATCTGAAATATTTGTTCTATGTGCCATTGAAATTCTGTCAGAAATCGAGCTTTGGTCGATTTCGCGTATTCTGTTTCGTTCCTTTGGATATTGAATTCATCTATTCTTCTTATTTGAATTGAGCCAAATATGATTGCTTGGAATCCCTATATACTCTAGCTTTCATTTCATTTCAAATCTGAATACATTTGTGAGACCTTTGTTCCTTGCATCGTATTATCTAGAAAAGGCACACGTATGTTTTTGTTGTTCCGCGTGTGTTTCCGATATATGCCACTTATTGTTAAACTGCCCTTTTGTACTCTGGTGATTGTGGGACTGTCTGGACCTTTGCCAGAAATGGTAAAGGGTATGTGCTTAGAGCCTGCGTTGCTCTACCGGCCCCTTCTGACTTCACCTAGACGTGGGTGGATGGAGCTCCCAGACGTGGGAGACTTCTGTCTGGTGGTCATTCAGAAATGGATGTATCACATTCTGTTTGAGGTCCCACTACACCTTCTGTATGTTTGATATGATATCCAGAGCTTTGGTTATGTGTTTTTGTACATGCTTTGGATAAGAATGATATGAATGCAACGTCAAAGACGACGTTTGAGCTTCTGTTTGGTATGTGATATTGATAAGCTCCGAAATGTTTCATTCATTATTGTTATGCTTTAAAATGTTCCATACGCTATTGATATGCTCTGGAATATTTCATATGCCATTGATAAGCTCCGATATGTTTCATTTGTTATTGTTATGCTCCAAAACGTTTCATTCGTTTCTGATATGCTCCAATTACTCTATGCCCCGTATGTTATGAACCAAATATGTATGATTGAAAGGACAATTGTGATTCTGCACCTAATGATATTATGTCTACGAATTCGTATATTCTGCCTCATATTATGAAACTTTATCTCTTTGGAAATTATCCTATTTTGATATGGATATGTTAGTCACTTGCTGAGCTCTATATGCTCACCCCGTTTGTTGATAAATTTTTCAGGATAGCGTATCGCTTGCTTAAATGTTAAGATTGGGCTGAGGCAGTGGAAAGTTAGAAGATTTTGGGCAGATCTGAGTTAGCATATATGTATTTGTTGTATAAGCCACTCTACATCTAATGAAATGTTGACGATGAATCTAAACCTGTGGATTTTGTGTAAGTTAAAGGATCCCTCATGTTTAGGATTTTGGAATGTTAAGTTAAATTCATGTAATGATACGAACTTATGGTAATCGTTGGTTTGGTGACTGCATAGACTTCCCCACTTGTGAAATTATGTTGTGGTTATTATTTTGATGAGTTAAGTTCAGTTTGTTTGAATTATCGAGTGATGTGTGGGATGTTTATGAACTACATAGGGTTATGAAATTGTAGACTATAGAGGTGAAATTTTTGATCTGAATGTTTTCTTAGTGACCTCAAATGTGTGTTTGGATCCTGGATTAGTTGTGATGAAAATTTTAAATATTGTCGATATTTTGAGGGGCGTGACACTATCGACCCATATCATTATGAAACTTTATTTACAAGATCATCTCCAAAGTATTGGCAAATAGAATGCAAAAGGTAATACACAATATCATTAGCCCAAATCAAGCTGCTTTCATCAAAGGGAGAAGTATACATCATAACATTTTGCTTGCTAATGACTTGGTCAAAGATTTGCATTCAAAAGCAAGAGGGACAAAAATATGTTTTAAAGCTAATTTACGAAAAGCCTTTGATTCAGTTAATAGGAAATTTATCTATAAGATGCTCCTCGATTAGAACTTCCCACAGCAATGGGTTAATTGGATTCAATCTTGCTTGGAAACTCTAAAGTTTTCGATACTCTTTAATGGCTCACCTATTGGTTTTTTTGGGAGCACGAATGGCATCCGACAAGGTGATCCACTCTCTCCGTATCTCTTTACTGTTGCGATGGAAGGACTTAGCTGTATGTTGGAACATGCAGTCTTAAATGGCAGCATTAAGGTACCCAATGCTGACTCTATTCATATATCACATATAACATTTGCAGATGATTTACTTATCTTTCTCCAAAATGATCCAACTTCAGTAAAGAACCTGGCTACTATTATGAATGACTTTGGTATGGTTTCTGGACTTCAGTTAAATAATGCGAAAAGTAAAGTATATATGAGCCCTTAAGTTGAGGATATGGTCTTTATTGCACAAACTTTGGGGGTTAGTGAGGGAAGCCTGTCAGTTCTTTATTTGGGTCTCCCGCTCATATCCATAGGCATTCACAAAACCCACTGTCAGCCTATCCTGCAAAAAATAAAGAATAGAATTTCTTCTTGGAAAAATAAGCTTCTATCAAAAGTAGGATGACTCGAACTCATCCGTTCTGTATTGCACTCCTACTCTATATATTGGTGTAATGGATTTCTTCTGCCTGCTGGACTTCTCCAAGATATTGAACGATTATTAATGAACTTCTTCTGGAATGGCACAAATGATAAGGCAATGCATATGCTAATTTGGGATAGCATTTGCAAACCGAAAGATGAAGGGGGGCTAAACTTGAGAAATAATAGAGATTGGAATCAAGCATGCCTAGTACAACAATTGTGGGATCTTTTGCAAAACAAATGTTCCTTATGGTCACAATGGGTTTCTGCTAGGTATCTTTCAAAGGAATCAATCTGGGAAATTTCAACAAGAACATACCACTCTGCAGCTTGGAAAGGAATTTTAAAGGCAAGGAATTGGCTAATCAAACACATTTCGTATGCAATCTCTTCTGGAACTAGTACTAATATGTGGTACGATCCTTGGGTGAATGGGAAGAGTATATTTCAATTATATGGCGACAGAATACGAAAAGATCTTGGGGCTCCCAAAGATTGGAAGGTTTCCGAGTTCATTGCTAACAGTACCTGGTGTCTCCCTAATCCTATTTCTCCCGAAATGTTATCACTTTGGCCGACTATCATAGCTATTCCAATCAGGAACAACTCTTCAGATATACTTATTTGGCCTCATGACAATGGCAAATTTAGTGCCACATCCGCATGGAATCAAATTAGGCAAAGAAATAACAAGTGGGTCCCAAGCAGTTGGACATGGGATCGACCGGGATCACAAAGACACTCCTTATGTACATGGCAGGCCCTTCTCAATAAACTACCTACAATAGACAATATGAAAAGAAGAGGTATCTATCATGTTAACCGATGCTCCCTTTGTTTGCAACAAGAAGAAACTGTTGACCACCTCTATTTTGCTTGTGATTATACAAAATGGATATGGAAGGAGATTCTCCCGCGATTTGAACTCAATAGACTGCCGCAACCAAACTTGCACCAAGAACTAGGCGACCTTATGCAATGTTTCTCAAGAAAAGGGCCTCTTACACAACTGGCAAAGGTTACTTTCAGATGCGCTATTTGGTGGATGTGGAAGGAGAGATGTAATAGATCTTTGAATGTCAACACACAAACAATGCTCAGCTCTTGAAATAGATTATTAGAGACTCAAGATCCTGTATGGTGCATGATCTCAAAATCGAGCACTTCACCCGAAGAGAAAAAGATATTTTTATCAAATTTAATTTTGCTATTAGCTAAAGATCTTGGGAATGATGCCAAAAAATGTACCCACAGGTAGTTATAGTCTACAGCATGTGTTGTCATAACTATCGCATTCGCACTCTATGAGTTACTTGGCTTTGTCTATGACTTGTATAGATAAAGCTATTTTTGTAGAAACTTTACACATAATCAATTTACTTTTACTTACCAAAAAAAAAAGAAATTGAATTGACAGCCATTCTTTTTGTCCTCTACCTTAAGATGAATGAATTAATCAGTAGTAGAAATAAACCAAGCATTAATAAAGTTAGGATCCCATAAGACCCATATTGTACCAAAAGTTTCATTTGAGTCATTGGTAAACAATTCTGCGTCCGGCCATATTAAATTCTTTTGAGCTTGAACGTGCGATTGTTTAATTTTCGTTTCCACTAGAATAACAATATCAAATGCTTGATTCGGAAGCTATTTCAATCCTCAATGCCCCAATTACAGACGACGAAATTGTATGTGTTGTCTTTAAGTCACCAAAGCACAAAAGCCCAGGTCCAGATGGATTTCCAGCTGAATTTTACCAAACTGCTTGGTCTATTATTGGAAATGATGTGATCAAGGCTTGCCAACATTTTTTCTCTTCAGGTCAAATTCATAGAGAGATGAATTGTACTTTTATTTCTTTAATCCCGAAGAATGCAGGGGCAGATTCACTAGAGAACTATCGACCCATATCATTATGCAACTTTATTTACAAGATCATCTCCAAAGTATTGGCAAATAGAATGCAAAAGGTAATACACAAGATCATTAGCCCAAATCAAGCTGCTTTCATCAAAGGGAGAAGTATACATCATAACATTTTGCTTGCTAATGACTTGGTCAAAGATTTGCATTCAAAAGCAAGAGGGACAAAAATATGTTTTAAAGCTGATTTACGGAAAGCCTTTGATTCAGTTAATAGGAAATTTATCTATAAGATGCTCCTCGATATGAACTTCCCACAGCAATGGGTTATTTGGATTCAATCTTGCCTGGAAACTCCAAAGTTTTCGATACTCTTTAATGGCTCACCTATTGGTTTTTTTGGGAGCACGAATGGCATCCGACAAGGTGATCCACTCTCTCCGTATCTCTTTACTATTGCGATGGAAGGACTTAGCTGTATGTGGGAACATGCAGTCTTAAATGGCAGCATTAAGGTACCCAATGCTGGCTCTATTCATATATCACATATAACATTTGCAGATGATTTACTTATCTTCCTCCTAAATGATCCAACTTCAGTAAAGAACCTGGCTACTATTATGAATGACTTTGGTATGGTTTCTGGACTTCAGTTAAATCATGCGAAAAGTAAAGTATATATGAGCCCTTACGTTGAGGATAAGGTCTTTATTGCACAAACTTTGGGGGTTAGTGAAGGAAGCCTGCCAGTTCCTTATTTGGGTCTCCCGCTCATATCCACAGGCATTCACAAAACCCACTGTCAGCCTATCCTGCAAAAAATAAAGAATAGAATTTCTTCTTGGAAAAATAGGCTTCTATCAAAAGCAGGACGACTCGAACTCATCCGTTCTGTATTGCACTCCTACTCTATATATTGGTGTAATGGATTTCTTCTGCCTGCTGGACTTCTCCAAGATATTGAACGATTATTAATGAACTTCTTCTGGAATGGCACAAATGATAAGGCAATGCATATGGTAATTTGGGATAGCATTTGCAAACCGAAAGATGAAGGGGGGCTAAACTTGAGAAATAATAGAGATTGGAATCAAGCATGCCTAGTACAACAATTGTGGGATCTTTTGCAAAACAAATGTTCCTTATGGTCACAATGGGTTTCTGCTAGGTATCTTTCAAAGGAATCAATCTGGGAAATTTCAACAAGAACATACCACTCTGCAGCTTGGAAAGGAATTTTAAAGGCAAGGAATTGGCTAATCAAACACATTTCGTATGCAATCTCTTCTGGAACTAGTACTAATATGTGGTACGATCCTTGGGTGAATGGGAAGAGTATATTTCAATTATATGGCGACAGAATACGAAAAGATCTTGGGGCTCCCAAAGATTGGAAGGTTTCCGAGTTCATTGCTAACGGTACTTGGTGTCTCCCTAATTTCTCCCGAAATGTTATCACTTTGGCCGACTATCATTGCTATTCCAATCAGGAACAACTCTTCAGATACACTTATTTGGCCTCATGACAATGGCAAATTTAGTGCCACATCCGCATGGAATCAAATTAGGCAAAGAAATAACAAGTGGGTCCCAAGCAGTTGGACATGGGATCGACCGGGATCACAAAGACACTCCTTATGTACATGGCAGGCCCTTCTCAATAAACTACCTACAATAGACAATATGAAAAGAAGAGGTATCTATCATGTTAACCGATGCTCCCTTTGTTTGCAACAAGAAGAAACTGTTGACCACCTCTATTTTGCTTGTGATTATACAAAATGGATATGGAAGGAGATTCTCCAGCGATTTGAACTCAATAGACTGCCGCAACCAAACTTGCACCAAGAACTAGGCGACCTTATGCAATGTTTCTCAAGAAAAGGGCCTCTTACACAACTGGCAACGGTTACTTTCAGATGCGCTATTTGGTGGATGTGGAAGGAGAGATGTAATAGAATCTTTGAATGTCAACACACAAACAATGCTCAGCTCTTGAAAGAGATTATTAGAGACTCAAGATCCTGTATGGAGCATGATCTCAAAACCGAGCACTTCACCCGAAGAGAAAAAGATATTTTTATCAAATTTAATTTTGCTATTAGCTAAAGATCTTGGGAATGATGCCAAATAATGTACCCACAGGTAGTTATAGTCTACAGCATGTGTAGTCATAACTATCGCATTCGCACTCTATGAGTTACTTGGCTTTGTCTATGACTTGTATAGATAAAGCTAGTTGTAGAAACTTTACACATAATCAATTTACTTTTACTTACCAAAAAAAAACAATATCACATGCGGCAGACTTGATAATTCTGTTGAGCTCCCGACATTTCTCCGGCTTATTAAGTCCGCGAACATTCCAGCATGTTATCTACATCAGTAATAAACAAATGAAAAGGTCGTAAGGTATTCATCCTACGACTTGGGATGGACTGTACCATCCTTTTTCTTATCCTTCGGTTTTGTATTTTCCTCCCGCATAATATCCTTACCTTTTATGGCTTTATTCCTATATTTCTCCACTTCATCTATAGCTTGCAGATTTTTAAACTTTAAAGTACCTTGAATAATGTGGTCTTGATTGGCAGGGTTTGTTGAAGCACGACAAGATTGTTGCTGTAATTCCTTCCTTGCTGTATGTTGGAACACGCAGTCTTAAATGGCAGCAGTAAGGTACCCATTGCTGGTTCTATTCATATATCACATATAACATTTGCAGATGATTTACTTATCTTTCTCCAAAATGAACCAACTTCAGTAAAGAACCTGGCTACTATTATGAATGACTTTGGTATGGTTTCTGGACTTCAGTTAAATCATGCGAAAAGTAAAGTATATATGAGCCCTTTCGTTGAGGATAAGATCTTTATTGCACAAACTTTGGGGGTTATTGAGGGAAGCTTGCCAGTTCCTTATTTGGGTCTCCCGCTCATATCCACAGGCATTCACAAAACCCACTGTCAGCCTATCTTGCAAAACATAAAGAATATAATCTCTTCTTGGAAAAATAGGTTTCTATCAAAAGCAGGATGACTCGAACTCATTCGTTCGGTATTGCAATCCTATTATATATATTGGTGTAATGCATTTCTTCTACCTGCTGGACTTCTCCAAGATATTGAACGGTTATTAATGAACTTCTTCTGGAATGGCACAAATGATAAGGCAATGCATATGGTAAATTGGGATAGCATTTGCAAACCGAAAGATGAAGGGGGGCTAAACTTGAGAAATACTAGAGATTGGAATCAAGCATGTCTAGTACAGCAATTGTGGGATCTTTTGCAAAACAAATGTTCCTTATGGTCACATTGGGTTTCTGCTAGGTATCTTTCAAAGGAATCAATCTGGGAAATTTAAACAAGAACATATCACTCTGCAGCTTGGAAAGGAATTTTAAAGGCAAGGAATTGACTAATCAAACACATTTCTTATGCAATCTCTTCTGGAACTAGTACTAATATGTGGTACGATCCTTGGGTGAATGGGAAGAGTATATTTCAATTATATGACGACAGAATACGAAAAGATCTTGGGGCTCCCAAAGATTGGAAGGTTTCCGAGTTTATTGCTAACGGTACCTAGTGTCTCCCTAATCCTATTTCTCCTGAAATGTTATCATTTTGGTCGACTATTATAGCTATTCCAATCAGGAACAACTCTTCAGATATACTTATTTGGCCTCATGACAATGGCAAATTTAGTGCCACATCCGCATGGAATCAAATTAGGCAAAGAAATAACAAGTGGGTCCCAAGCAATTGGACATGGGAACGACCGGGATCACAAAGACATTCCTTATGTACATGGTAGGCCCTTCTCAATAAACTACCTACAATAGACAATATGAAAAGAAGAGGTATCTATCATGTTAACCGATGCTCCCTTTGTATGCAACAAGAAGAAACTATTGACCACCTCTATTTTGCTTGTGATTATACAAAATGGATATTAAAGGAGATTCTCTAGCGATTGGAACTCAATAGACTGCCGCAACCAAACTTGCACCAAGAACTAGGCGACCTCATACAATATTTCTCAAGAAAAGGGCCTCTCACACAACTGGCAAAGGTTACTTTCAGATGCGCTATTTGGTGGATGTGGAAGGAGAGATGTAACAGAATCTTTGAATGTCAACACACAAACAATGCTCAGCTTTTGAAAGAGATTATTAGAGACTCAAGATCCTGTATGGAGCAATATCTCAAAACGGAGCACTTTACCCAAAGAGAAAAATATATTTTTATCAAATTTAAATTTGCTATTAGCTAAATATCTTGGGAATGATTGCCAAATTATGTACGCACAGGTAGTTTTGATATATCTGGATAAATATTTTCTATGTTGACTGTAAATAGGAGTTATAGTCTACAACATATGTAGTCATAACTATCGCATTTGCACTGTATGAGTTACTTGGCTTTGTCTATGACTTGTATAGATAAAGCTATTTGTAGAAACTTTATACATAATCAATTTACTTTTACTTACAAAAAAAAAAGATTGTTGCAGCACAATATCCTGGATAGTACTTGTTGGAGCAGCCTGGCTAGAGAGGTTTGTTGGGGCATGAGTTTGTTGAGACTGAATATCCTTGTTGGCGATGTTTGCTGTGGCTTGAGTTTGTTGAGGAAGAATATCCTTGCTAGCGAGATTTGTTTGGGCCTGAGTTCGTTGAGCTAGTATGGACGGATCCGATGATATTGGAAGAGATGAAGTTCCTGACTTATGTTTCTCCTGTCCACTAGTACCATGGAAAACCTCTGTTGTGGAAGGCTCCGACATTATAGGAAGAGATAAAGTTTTGGATTTATCCTTCTGTCTGTGGTGCTTACCTTGCGAGTCGGAATGCTCAATAGTTTTCGCCACCATCGGTGCTACTGCCATTAGAGAAGAATCACTTTGTTGCTGAGGCACTTGACGTGGTCGATAGACCTTTGTGGTTGGTTTTGGGGTTTGCTGACAAGCTCCATTTGCATGACCAAAAGATAAGCAACACTGACATCGTTGTGTCTTCTAGGAATATGAGACATGTACCTTCTGAGTGTTCCCGTCAAGATCACGATAGAAAACCTCATTAGGAAGATCTTCGTCGGAAGAAACCAGCACACATGCTCGTGCAAATGCTAATCTCGTCTGAGCTGCTGTTGCTTTGTCGATGTAGAGTGGTTGTCCCAGAGTGCTGCATAACTTTACAATAAAACATCGACTCCAAAGATGTAGAGGTAGTCCTTGAAAGGATACCCATAATGGAATAGACTGTAGGCTATCTAACTCCAAATGGACATCAGGAGACCAACGTCGTAGAATCATTGGATGACCGCGGATAGTCCAGAATCCTTCGAGGATTCGTTGCAAATCTTCTTCAGAGTATAGCTTGGAAACAAAGAATCTGTTCTCCAGCATATGAAGATCAAATGACGATATTCCCCATTGAGTTTTGATAAATGAGGATAGTGAGAAATAAGATGTTTTGAGACCTACCACATAGCCAACAATCGCCATAGACCATGTCTCAATAAGCTCTGCTGAATCAGCAGTCTCGTATACAGCAATCTTCTTATCAACCTGAACTTCTGGAGTAAAGAATTCCAAGTTTAGATCTGGACTTCCAACCGGAGCCTTGAAGAGGCTAGTCCAAGGTCGAGGATCGCTGGAAATGAGAGCAGGCTGCCGCGATCTAAAGCGCGACCTGCTTCGATGCTGCTTCGTCGAAGGAGTTTCTCTCTGGAAAGGATATGGTGGAGGAGCAACTTGGGGGGTAACGGTAGGGAGCCTTGCCATCGTTTCAACCCTCTCGCCACCATCGCCAGCCCTAGGGGTCGTCGCTGCCATGCCAGCCCTAGGGGCCGTCGCTGCCATGTTTGATCCCTCTTCTGGTCGTCGCTATGGAAACGACGCCATTGGGAAAAGCCACCGCTGTAGTGTATTAGATTGCCGCTACAGTACCGTCGCCCTAGGGAGATCTGGTTGCTGCTACAGTATCGTAACCCTTGGGGAGAAGCCGACCCTGTAGGAGATCAGATCGCTGCTACAGTACTGTCGCCCGTGGGAGAGAGCCAACGCTTTAGGAGTCAGATCGCCCTAGGGAGATCTGATTACCGCTACAGTACAGTCGCCCTTGGGAAACAACCAACGCTGTAGGAAATCAGATCACCGCTACAGTACCTA
Organism: Musa acuminata AAA Group; assembly: GCF_036884655.1. Lineage (NCBI taxonomy): Eukaryota > Viridiplantae > Streptophyta > Magnoliopsida > Zingiberales > Musaceae > Musa > Musa acuminata. The sequence continues at coordinate 15,526,532 of NC_088348.1, forward strand.
TGGAGATCTGGTCACCGCTACAGTGTCGTCGCCTTAGATCTGGTCGCTGCTACAGTGTCGTCGCCGCTACTGTACCATCGATGGCCCAAGATCTGGTCGCCGCTACAGTGTCGTCGCCCTATATTTGGTCGCCGCTACAGTACCATCGCCGCTACTGTACCGTCGCCCTAGATCTGGTCGCCGCTATAGTATCGTCGCTGCTACAGTCGTCGCCCTGATTACTAAACCTCTACTTGACTCTAATTGAACCAAACCGACCCAATAAATAACTGGACTAAACAGACTTAATAAACATTATTCAAAAGCTTAGAAAAAGGGTCCGAACAGAGTTCTAATAAGACCATTACTCGCCAAAACTCTTTATGAGTTCTGGAACAACAAAAAACCTAATGTTTCATATTTTAAACATCAAGCCTAGGAGGTAGCAAATACGCCTTTGTCATTGTAGATGACTATAGTAGATACATATGGACTTATTTCTTGAAACACAAAAATTAATGCTTTAGATATTTCACCAAGTTTTGTAAACTTGTTCAAAATGAAAAGGGTTTTATGATTTCATCAATTCGAAGTGATCACGGTGGTGAATTTCAAAACCGTGATTTTCAAGAATTTTGTGAATCTAATGAATACAACCACAACTTCTCTACTCCAAGAAATCCTCAACAAAATGGAGTAGTAGAAAGAAAGAATACAAATTTATAAGAAATGGCAAGAACCATGTTGAATGAACATAGCCTACCCAAATATTTTTGGGTCGAAGCCGTAAACACTACATGCTATATTTTGAATAGAGTTCTAGTAAGACCCTTACTCACCAAAACTCCATATGAGTTGTGGAACAATAAAAAACCCAATGTTTCATATTTTAAAGTTTTTGGGTGTAAGTGTTTTATCTTGAATGAAAAAGATGCCTTAGGAAAATTTGATATAAAATCCGATGAAGGGATTTTTCTTGGATATTCTTCTATTTCTAAAACATTTTGTAGCTTTAACAAAAAAAAATTAATTATAGAAGAGTCTATTCATGTTGTTTTAAATGAAGTTTCCGAAGTCAAGAAAAATAATTTTGATGATGATGTTAATTTTGATGCTTTGAATTTAAATGAAACCCCTTCTCCATCTAACAACTTAGATACATCTTCTTCCAAAACATCCTCCAAAGAATGGAAGTATATAGATGCTCATCCTAAGGAGCTAATCATAGGAGACACATAAAAAGGGGTTCAAACTCATTCTTCTCTTAAGAATTTCTGTGCCAACGCCGCTTTTCTCTCCCAAATTGAACCTAAATGCATTGACGAGGCCTTGAAAGATAATTCATGGGTTATCGCAATGCAAGAAGAGTTGAATCAATTTAAGAAAAATGAGGTGTAGAAGCTTGTTCCTAGGCCAAATGACCATTTAGTTATTGGTACTAAATGGGTCTTTAGAAATAAGCAAGATGAATTTGGTATCGTGGTTCAAAACAAGACTAGATTAGTGGCTAAGGGTTTCAACCAAGAAGAAGGTATCGATTATGAAGAACCCTTCGCTACTGTGGCACAATTAAAAGCCATAAGGATGCACCTTACCTATGCTAGTAGTAACAATTTTAAGTTATTTCAAATGAATGTTAAAAGTATTTTTCTTAATAACTTTATTTCCGAAGAAGTTTATGTTAAATAACCTCCCAGATTTGAGAATGAGGAGATTAGATGAAAACTATAACTCCCTACTTTTCGATTCTCATCAACATGCTCTTAAATTTTGATCCATAGAGTCTAGACATGTTCATAAGGGTAAATATATTGATTTAAATGAATTAAGTGATTTATAACCTATTCAATGGTTTGCTAATCTAGATATTCTCCCAATCCTTCAAATAAGTGTACCTATCTACCCTAGACTTTTTAGGCTATTCTACAATAATTTATATGTAGATGAAAACGAAATGGTATCTACCTATCACTTAGGACATCATATACCCATTACGGATAGCATAATTTGCAGCATCATAGGAATTACGGTAAAAGAAAAAGTGTGTTATTTTAAAGTTGGGACTACTTACATTGATGCCTTAGGAATAATTTTTGGTAATCCTAACCTAACTATTCTTCCAAAAAGTTACGATCATTTACTACTTTTAAACATCAAAATACTTCATCACATCTTGATAAGTATTATTCTCCAAAATAATATCATCATGATAAAGTAAGCCAAATAGAATTAGGTACCATTTTTTTTTACCAAAAAAAAAAAACTATCAAAAAAGGATATGATGCTTCCATATGGTGGCCTAATCACAAGACTACTCTATGCTTATGACATTACTATCCCACTTGACGAAGAAGTTAAAAACTAGATAGATTTTTTTTTTTTGTAAGTAAAAGTAAATTGATTATGTGTAAAGTTTCTACAAATAGCTTTATCTATACAAGTCATAGACAAAATCAGGTAACTCATTGAGTACACATATGGTAGTTATGACTACACATGCCGTAGGCTTTAACTCCTAACTGTAGCAAACATGATAGATTTAGTATCATAAATAGAAACCTACTTTGACGGTTGAGATGTACATTCAGAAATGGTATATAGACTAGACTTCCTAGAAGGACTGATCCCCTCCAACCAGAACTAGAACCTGAAACACTAATTTTTAGGGGTAATCAATCTCCTCCAACTGGTCCTTTTGAGGCATTACCTCTAGTAGAGCAAGCACCTCCCTCATCTATTGATGACATAGGTGTTAGGATCGAGAGCACTAAGAGGGGGGGGTTGAATTAGTGCAGCGGAAATCTTTCAGCGATTAAAAATGAAAGCTGCGTTCGTTCGATAAAAACTATTTTGATGCAAAAGCCAATTCTAAGATTACTTATGATTAAGTGCAGTTTATGTCTAAACACAGTTTGCGTCTAAGCGCAATTTACGCAGTTTGCAGTTTGCGTCTAAATGCAGATTGCGTCTAAGTGCAGTTTGCATCTAAGCGCAGTTTGCGTCTAAGCTCAGATTGCGTTTAAGCGTAGTTTGCATCTAAGCGCAGTTTACGTCTAAAATCAGATTGCGTCTAAGCGCAGTGCAGTTTGCGTCTAAACGCAGTTTTACGTCTAAACACAGTTTTACGTCTAAACGTAGTTTTACGTCTAAACGCAGTTTACGTCTAAACGTAGTTTTACGTCTAAACGTAGTTTTACGTCTAAACGCAGTTTTACGGGGATCTAAACTTAGAAACTTCGTTCGTAAAAGCGCAGAAGACAGTTTTGCAGAATCAAAACGTAAACGTAAACTGTAATGTATGAAAACACCGATTTACGTCTGAATGCAGATTCGGAAAGATCAGCACTTAGAAACTTGTTCGTAAAGGCGCAGAGAGCAGTAGCTATGTAGGAGGTTCGCAGTAATGATAAAGTGCTCAAAATAAACGCAAACCAGAGATTTAGAGTGGTTCGGTCAGTCTTGACCTACTCCACTTTTGGCTTCCTCCACCGACGAGGTCACCGACGTCAACTAGAAGCCTTCCTTCAATAGGCGAAGGCCAACTACCCTCTTACAGATTCACTCCTTTTGACGGGCTTAGGAGACAACCCTTACAGGACCTTTCTCTCCTCTCTTTACAACTCAAGACTTGAAGAACAGAAAGAGGAGAACTTTAGGACTTTACACAAATTTGAGCTCTTAGAATCACAGAAAAGATCAAGAATTCAGTGTAGGTCTGTATCTTTTCAGTGCTGAATGGGTGGGGTATTTATAGGCCCCAACCCAATTCAAATTTGGAGCTCAAAACGATTAAATCCCGGAATTCCGGGATCAGGTGGTTGCACCTCCTGACTGGAGAGGTTGCACCGCCTGGCAGAGCTCGAAGACTGTGCCCAGGCAGTGCCACCTCTTGACTGAGGCGGTTGCACCTCTCTGCCAAAGCTCGAAGACCGAGCTCAGGCGGTGCCACCTCTCTGTTAGGGAGGTTGCACCGCCTAGTCTTGCTCGAAGACTGAGCTCAGGCGGTGCCACCTCTCTGTCTGGGAGGTTGCACCGCCCAGTCTAGCTCGAAGACTGAGCTCAGGCGGTGCCACCTCCTGTCTGGGGAGGTTGCACCGCCCAGTCTCGCTGGGAGGCTTAGCCCAGGCGGTGCCACCTCCTGGCCTAGGCGGTTGCACCTCCTGGTGCAATCAGGGTCCGAATGGTTGGCTCAATTCGGCCCAATTTCAGTCTTTCAGGGGCCCAATTGCCCCAAGATTAAGCTAATGGGATCACCTCCCATTTTCCAACTTAATCAACGTGCTAACTACGATTAGATCTAAGACAATTTCTGCAGCTTTGCTTCGGTGCGTCAATCACTTCTTCCGGCGAGTTTCCAGCGAACTTCCGTCGATCATCCGATGAACCCTCGGTGATGCTCCGGCGGACTTCTGGCAAACTCCTGGACTTTGCGACGATCCACTTGGCGAGTTCCGACGAGCTTCGCTTGGCAAGCTTCTGGACTTCTCGGATCTGTTCTCGCAGAACCTCCGACGACCGTCCGAACTTCTGTCGAACTCTCGAACTCTCAACGTGATCATGAACTTGACTCCGGCGCAACTCCTGCTGCTTGTCTAACTTTCATCGTAGTTAATCCTGCACACTCAAAACAAAACTTCGATCGAGACAATTAATCCTAAGCGATTAACCAAGTTGTCTGGCATGTCATTGGTCCCTCGACGCTTCGTCCGATTCGTCGGCGCATCGTCCTTTCCTGCGGCCTATTGCCCAATCGGCCAGTTGGCTCCGCAACTCCGATATCCTTGGCATAATACCCGCTCTTCTTGGCCCGATGCCCGAGTCCACGGCCCGAAGCCTTCTGTCGATACGTCGACCGATCCACCGGCCCGACGTCCAATCTTCTGACATGTTCCTCCGACACAACATGATTTTCCTGCTTTAATTGTCTTATATTGATCAAAGCATCCTGCGTCACTCAAAACACAGATTAAATCATAAACATATATCAAGTAGTTTCATCATCAAAATACTGAGTTGTAGTAGATTCATCAACAGCTTAATACCTTGTTCAGACATTTTGACTTGCCATCACCTAAATAAGCTGTGTATGTCTTTTTGTTGATAACAAAAAGGGAGAAGTGGACGAAATCCCTCTCTATTATTGTGCTTACTTTGATATTGTAATCTTATGTTGTTTACTCCGTAATGATGCTTACTTTGATGATAAAACGCTGTGCTAAAAATGCTTACTTAGATGTTATAACTATTACTTTGATGTCAAAACACTATGCTAAAAATTTTATGATGTGATATCTTTATCATACAAATGATGCATTATCAGATTCTTAATATTGTGAACTTTTGAATGTTACAATGCAATAATAATGATATTTCATGCAAAGAAAGATGAAAGGCTATACCGAAATATTTTATCATACTTTTTTTTTTTTGTAAGTAAAAGTAAATTGATTATGTGTAAAGTTTCTACAAATAGCTTTATCTATACAAATCATAGACAAAGCCAAGTAACTCATAGAGTGCAAATGCGATAGTTATGACTACACATGCTGTAGACTATAACTCCAAATTATCGTCAGCATAGAAAATGTTTATCCAGATATATCAAAACTACCTGTGGGTACATAATTTGGCATCATTCCCAAGATCTGTAGCTAATAGCAAAATTAAATTTGATAAAAATATCATTTTCTCTTTGGGTAAAGTGCTCCGTTTTGAGATCTTGCTCCATACAGGATCTTGAGTCTCTAATAATCTCTTTCAAAAGCTGAGCATTGTTTGTTTGTTGACATTCAAAGATTCTGTTACATCTCTCCTTCCACATCCACCAAATAGCGCATCTGAAAGTAACCTTTGCCAGTTGTGTGAGAGGCCCTTTTCTTGAGAAATATTGTATGAGGTCGCCTAGTTCTTGGTGCAAGTTTGGTTGCGGCAGTCTATTGAGTTCAAATCGCTAGAGAATCTCCTTTAATATCCATTTTGTATAATCACAAGCCTTCTATCGATACGTCGACCGATCCACCGGCCCGACGTCCAATCTTCTAACATGTTCCTCCGACACAACATGATTTTCCTGCTTTAATTGTCTCATCCTGATCAAAGCATCCTGCGTCACTCAAAACGCAGATTAAATCATAAACATATATCAAGTAGTTTCATCATCAAAATACGAGATTCAACAATCTCCCCATTTTTGATGATGACAACCACTTGATGACGGAGTTAAACTTAACTCCCGGAGTTTAAACAAACTCCCCCTATCAATATGCCATATTGATAGAAACTCTTAGATTCAAAAATCTAAGCAACATGTCATCATAAACGGAGTTAACCTTAACTCCCAGAGTTTAAACAAACTCCCCCTATCAATATGCCATATTGATAGAACCTTGAATTCAAACTGAATTCAAGTCATTGCAATATTCATCATGAATACTTGCAACACATTATCATGAACTTATGCATAAACTTATGCATGTCATGTCATCAAATATTTCTCCCCCTTTGTCATCAACAAAAAGGAGAAGTACCACAATCAAGTGTTTGTGATATTGGTTCAACTCATTGCATGAAAAACATAATATCAAGTTTTATCATCATGCAGTTTTGAAGCCGGAAAATTTAGCAAATGTTACATCATGCTTAGAACATTCAAGCTATCAAGTTTTAGATATGCAAGTTTTACAGCATACAAGATAGCACTTTTATAACATGCAAGCTAGCAATGTTGCAACATTTTAGAACTTGCAAGCTAGCAATTTAGAGATGTTCAAGAAGGCAACTCTTGCTTCTTGAAATATGCAAGTTGCAAGCTAACAAATTTTTACGATATGCAAGTTTTGCTTCTTGAGATAGGCAAGATAGCACTTTTGTAATTTTTGTTTGGCAAGCTTGTGATGTTCAAGATAACAAGCTCTTTCTTCTCTTTTGAGAAGTGTCATTTTTGCTTTCGTTGCAAAGTGCAAGCTAGCAAAATGCCAAACTAGCAAGAGATAATGTTTTACATGAGGCAAGCAAACAATTTGGCAAGTGTTACATTTGCATCTTCTCTTTAGATGTGCAAGAAAATAAACAAGTTTTTGCATTTTCTTAACATTTCAAGCTAGCAATTATCGGTGATGTTCAAGATAGCAATTTCTTCTCTTTTGTAATTTTTGCCTTTTTCTTGAATTGTGCTAGCAATCTATCTCCCCCTTTGTCATTGTCAAAAAGAAGGGAAAAACCCTTTACATCAATTTCTAAGTCATGACAAAGGTAAGTAATCATTCTTATTTGTGCATCATTATAGTTTCAATGCACAAATTCATTAACATTACATTTCATTTTTTTTTATGCACGATACCGAAAAATCAATCATCATCATGAGCATATCAAACATGATATTCAAGCATTCATGATATATCATTTTGGCAACATAATCATAGATATTCAAACGATGGTATCTAAATGTCAGAATTCATTACATCCTATTATGCATGATCATTGACTCCTCATTTGTATTTCATGCATTATTTCATTTCATCTCATAAGCAATATCAAGAAGAGTTATTGGATGATGAGATAAATATTTTATGAATACACGGAATATCATAAGTGTTTCATGTATTCATATTATCACATGAAGCATATTATCATTTTTAAGATTCATAACATGAATAACTATTTCATCAAAATCAATTTCGAGATTCACACAATATCATGAAATCATTAATCTCGATAAGATGGGAAAAGCATTTTCTTTTTAAGTGATTCTTTTAACACATCATAAAAAACTCATTCATAATTCAAGTGATTTACAAGATATCATAAATGAATTTATCACTTGTATTTCATCAAAATCGAGAACTCTAGAGATAGAAAATGATTGAAGCATTTAACATCATTGATGCATGATTCATATTTAAAGTGTATCTTATGTCCTAAATACGAATCAAGCATTTGTCAAATCTGAAATCATCCTCAAAATTACATTCAATAAATTCATGTATGACAAGCATAGATTTATTGAAAAATCAATAAGATAGAGGATTACATTTCAAGTGTTCATCAATTGTAGCATTTCATCATATGGTAAGATATCAATGCGTAAAACTATGAAGCAAGATTTTGTTTGATATCTTGATACAGGGCATGATGTACACATTTCGAATATATTAGCAAGTGTAGCATTGCATCACATGGTAAGATATCAGCTCGTATGATGCAAATTTTTGTTTGATATCTTGATACAAGGCATATAGCAATGATAGCAATCATATATTTCTTAGTGATGCAAGCATGGGATAATCATAGCATAGTGTTTATAGCATCAATTCATATATTTCTCTCCTTTTTTTTACGTGTTTCATCTTAAGTGATCGATTTCATGTTAGCATGCCTTTTCATTTATGTCAAATGAAAACATGCATCAACGTTTAGGATCGTGAAATGAATTTCATCATAAAACCATCAATCATAAAAATCATCATGTATAACTTTAAAATCTCAAATCTTTATTCTTATGTCAAAATCATACATTATATTTAACAAACAAAGACAATGAAAAATATCAAGCCTTCTAGACAAAAGCCATGTATCGTCATTGAAAAGCAATATGAAAATCATCAAAATATACATTCTTGCTTCACAAGCACATAAATAAGATTTAATCTCACTAGGTGTACAATTATTAGATTTCTATCTTGCATTAACATAAGACATGCAATTTTCATTATCATTTTCAAAATTACAAGCATGATCATATTTTTGCATTTTCATTATTAAATTATTAAAAATATAATTTTCAAGAAAATTTAAAGAAAAAGAAAAATGCATCATGAAAAACATCATGTAATTTCGAAGTAAATTAAAGGCATTTTGATTACCTCAGCGTCGAAAGGCGTAAAGGCATAGTTTGCCACCTCGCCTTTGTTGATTTTCTCCTCGTCTTCAGAGGAGCTCGATTCATCCCAATTTTTGTTCTTCTTCTTGCGTTCAAAGCAAGTAGTTCCGTTCTTTTTACTTTTTAATTTTTGTTTCATTTGTAGTTTAAGTTCACCATCACTTGAGCTTATGCTCGAGTGGTCTTCAAATGTTCTATGTCCCAAATCCTTCCTGTTCTTTGGAAGGTGGTTCTCAAGTTCTTCACGTGCATTGCACGTCATTTCATATATGATCAATGAACCAATTAGTTCTTCAAGTGGAAATAGGTTCAAGTATTTCGACACTTGAATAGCAGTTACTTTTGAATCCCAAGTTTTAGAAAGTGAGCGCAAAACTTTGTTAACGAGTTCAAAATCCGAAAAGCTTTTACCAAGTGATTTTAAACCATTGACGACATCCGTAAAACGGGTGTACATGTCAACAATGGTTTCGCTTGGTTTCATATGAAAAAGCTCGAAATCATGTAGTAAAATATTAACTTTCGAGTCTTTGACTCTACTAGTTCCCTCATGCGTGATTTCAAGAGTGCGCCAAATATCGAAAGCCGTTTCGCACAAAGAAACCCGATTGAACTCATTTTTGTCCAAAGCGCAAAATAAGGCATTCATAGCCTTTGCGTTTAAAGAAAAATACTTCTTCTCTAAATCCGACCATTCGTTCGTCGGTTTAGAGGGAAGTTGAAAACTGTTTTCAACGATATTCCATAAATCCAGATTTAGAGAAATCAAGAAAACTCTCATTCGAGTTTTCCAATAAGTATAGTCCAATCCGTTAAAGAACGGTGGACGACAGACCGAAAAGCCCTCTTGAAGAGCCATTTCTCTCGGGTGTAAATCCGAAATGAGAAATACCCCGCGCTGATACCAATTGTTAGGATCGAGAGCACTAAGAGGGGGGGGCGTGAATTAGTGCAGCGGAAATCTTTCAGCGATTAAAAACGAAAGCTGCGTTCGTTCGATAAAAACTATTTTGATGCAAAAGCCAATTCTAAGATTACTTATGATTAAGTGCAGTTTATGTCTAAACACAGTTTGCGTCTAAGCGCAATTTACGCAGTTTGCAGTTTGCGTCTAAATGCAGATTGCGTCTAAGCGCAGTTTGCATCTAAGCGCAGTTTGCGTCTAAGCTCAGATTGCGTTTAAGCGCAGTTTGCGTCTAAGCACAGTTTACGTCTAAAATCAGATTGCGTCTAAGCGCAGTGCAGTTTGCGTCTAAACGCAGTTTTACGTCTAAACACAATTTTACGTCTAAACGTAGTTTTACGTCTAAACGCAGTTTGCGTCTAAACGCAGTTTTACGTCTAAACGTAGTTTTACGTCTAAACGCAGTTTTACGGGGATCTGAACTTAGAAACTTCGTTTGTAAAAGCGCGGAAGACAGTTTTGCAGAATCAAAACGTAAACGTAAACTGTAATGTATGAAAACACCGATTTACGTCTGAATGCAGATTCGGAAAGATCAGCACTTAGAAACTTGTTCGTAAAGGCGCAAAGAGCAGTAGCTATGTAGGAGGTTTGCAGTAATGATAAAGTGCTCAAAATAAATGCAAACCAGAGATTTAGAGTGGTTCGGTCAGTCTTGACCTACTCCACTTTTGGCTTCCTCCACCGACGAGGTCACCGATGTCAACTAGAAGCCTTCCTTCAATAGGCGAAGGCCAACTACCCTCTTACAGATTCACTCCTTTTGACGGGCTTAGGAGACAACCCTTACAGGACCTTTCTCTCCTCTCTTTACAACTCAAGACTTGAAGAACAGAAAGAGGAGAACTTTAGGACTTTACACAAATTTGAGCTCTTAGAATCATAGAAAAGATCAAGAATTCGGTGTAGGTCTATATCTTTTCAGTGCTGCATGGGTGGGGTATTTATAGGCCCAAACCCAATTCAAATTTGGAGCTCAAAACGATCAAATCCCGGAATTCCGGGATCAGGCGGTTGCACCTCCTGACTGGAGAGGTTGCACCGCCTGGCATAGCTCGAAGACTGAGCCCAGGCGGTGCCACCTCTTGACTGAGGCGGTTGCACCTCTCTGACAGAGCTCGAAGACCGAGCTCAGGCGGTGCCACCTCTCTATCAGGGAGGTTGCACTGCCTAGTCTTGCTCGAAGACTGAGCTCAAGCGGTGCCACCTCTCTGTCAGGGAGGTTGCACCGCCCAGTCTAGCTCGAAGACTGAGCTCAGGCGGTGCCACCTCCTGTCTGGGGAGGTTGCACCGCCCAGTCTCGCTGGGAGGCTTAGCCCAGGCGGTGCCACCTCCTGGCCTAGGCGGTTGCACCTCCTGGTGCAATAAGGGTCCGAATGGTTGGCTCCATTCGGCCCAATTTCAGTCTTTCAGGGGCCCAATTGCCCCAAGATTAAGCTAATGGGATCACCTCCCATTTTCCAACTTAATCAACGTGCTAACTACGATTAGATCTAAGACAATTTCTGCAGCTTTGCTTCGGTGCGTCAATCGCTTCTTCCAGCGAGTTTCCAGCGAACTTCCGTCGATCATTCGATGAACCCTCGGTGATGCTCCTACGGACTTCTGGCAAACTCCTGGACTTTGCGACGATCCACTTGGCGAGTTCCGACGATGTTTGCTTGGCAAGCTTCTGGACTTCTCGGATCTGTTCTCGCAGAACCTCCGACGACCGTCCGAACTTCCGTCGAACTCTCGAACTCTCAACGTGATCATGAACTTGACTCCGGCGCAACTCCTGCTGCTTGTCTAACTTTCATCCTGCACACTCAAAACAAAACTTCGATCGAGACAATTAATCCTAAGCGATTAACCAAGTTGTCCGGCATGTCATTGGTCCCTCGACGCTTCGTCCGATTCGTCGGCGCATCGTCCTTTCCTACGGCCTATTGCCCAATCGGCCAGTTGGCTCCGCAACTCCGATATCCTTGGCACAATACCCGTTCTTCTTGGCCCGATGCCCAAGTCCACGGCCCGAAGCCTTCTGTCGATACGTCGACCGATCCACCGGCCCGACGTCCAATCTTCTGACATGTTCCTCCGACACAACATGATTTTCCTGCTTTAATTGTCTTATATTGATCAAAGCATCCTGCGTCACTCAAAACACAGATTAAATCATAAACATATATCAAGTAGTTTCATCATCAAAATACTGAGTTGTAGTAGATTCATCAACAGCTTAATACCTTGTTCAGACATTTTGACTTGCCATCACCTAAATAAGCTGTGTATGTCTTTTTGTTGATAACAAAAAGGGAGAAGTGGACGAAATCCCTCTCTATTATTGTGCTTACTTTGATATTGTAATCTTATGTTGTTTACTCCGTAATGATGCTTACTTTGATGATAAAACGCTGTGCTAAAAATGCTTACTTAGATGTTATAACTATTACTTTGATGTCAAAACACTATGCTAAAAATTTTATGATGTGATATCTTTATCATACAAATGATGCATTATCAGATTCTTAATATTGTGAACTTTTGAATGTTACAATGCAATAATAATGATATTTCATGCAAAGAAAGATGAAAGGCTATACCGAAATATTTTATCATACTTTTTTTTTTTTGTAAGTAAAAGTAAATTGATTATGTGTAAAGTTTCTACAAATAGCTTTATCTATACAAATCATAGACAAAGCCAAGTAACTCATAGAGTGCAAATGCGATAGTTATGACTACACATGCTGTAGACTATAACTCCAAATTATCGTCAGCATAGAAAATGTTTATCCAGATATATCAAAACTACCTGTGGGTACATAATTTGGCATCATTCCCAAGATCTGTAGCTAATAGCAAAATTAAATTTGATAAAAATATCATTTTCTCTTTGGGTAAAGTGCTCCGTTTTGAGATCTTGCTCCATACAGGATCTTGAGTCTCTAATAATCTCTTTCAAGAGCTGAGCGTTGTTTGTGTGTTGACATTCAAAGATTCTATTACATCTCTCCTTCCACATCCACCAAATAGCGCATCTGAAAGTAACCTTTGCCAGTTGTGTGAGATGCCTGTTTCTTGAGAAACATTGCATGAGGTCGCCTAGTTCTTGGTGCAAGTTTGGTTGCGGCAGTCTATTGAGTTCAAATCGCTGGAGAATCTCCTTCCATATCCGTTTTGTATAATCACAAGAAAAATAGAGGTGGTCAACAGGTTCTTTTGTTGCATACAAAGGGAGCATCGGTTAACATGATAGATACCTCTTCTTTTCATATTATCTATTGTAGGTAGTTTATTGAGAAGGGCCTGCCATGTACATAAGGAATGTCTTTGTGATCCCGGTCGATCCCATGTCCAACTGCTTGGGACCCACTTGTTATTTCTTTGCCTAATTTGATTCCATGGGGATGTGGCACTAAATTTGCCATTGTCATGAGGCCAAATAAGTATATTTGAAGAGTTGTTCCTGATTGGAATAGCTATAATAGTCGGCCAAAGTGATAACATTTCGAGAGAAATAGGATTAGGGAGACACCAGGTACAGTTAGCAATGAATTGGGAAACGTACCAATCTTTGGGAGCCCTAAGATATTTTCGTATTGTGTCGCTATATAATTGAAATATACTCTTCCCATTCACGCAAGGATCATACCATATATTAGTACTAGTTCCAGAAGAGATTGCATAAGAAATGTGTTTGATTAGCCAATTCCTTGCCTTTAAAATTCCTTTCCAAGCTGCAGAGTGGTATGTTCTTGTTGAAATTTCCCAGTTTGATTCCTTTGAAAGATACCTAGCAAAAACCCAATGTGACCATAAGGAACCTTTGTTTTGTAAAAGATCCCACAATTGCTATACCAGACATGCTTGATTCCAATCTCTAGTATTTCTTAAGTTTAGCCCCCCTTTATTTTTCGGTTTGTAAATGCTATCCCAATTTACCATATGCATTGCCTTATCATTTGTGTCATTCTAGAAGAAGTTTATTAATAACCGTTCAATATTTTGGAGAAGTCCAGCAGGCAGAAGAAATGCATTACACCAATATATAGAGTAGGAGTGCAATACCGAACGGACGAGTTCGAGTCGTCCTGCTTTTGATAGAAACCTATTTTTCCATGAAGAAATTATATTCTTTATTTTTTACAAGATAGGCTGACAGTGGGTTTTGTGAATGCCTGTGGATATGAGCGGGAGACCCAAATAAGGAACTGGCAAGCTTCCCTCAATAACCCCCAAAGTTTGTGCAATAAAAACCTTATCCTCAACGTAAGGGCTTATATATACTTTACTTTTCGCATGATTTAACTGAAGTCCAGAAATCATACCAAAGTCATTCATAATAGAAGCCAGGTTCTTTACTGAAGTTGGTTCATTTTGGAGAAAGATAAGTAAATCATCTACAAATGTTATATGTGATATATGAATAGAACTAGCAATGGGTACCTTAATGCTGCCATTTAAGACTGCGTGTTCCAACATACAGCTAAGTCCTTCCATCATAATAGTAAAGAGATACGGAGAGAGTGGATCACCTTGTCGGATGCCATTCGTGCTCCCAAAAAAACCAATAGGTGAGCCATTAAAGAGTATCGAAAACTTTGGAGTTTCCATGTAAGATTGAATCCAATTAACCCATTGCTATGGGAAGTTCATATCGAGGAGCATCTTATAGATAAATTTCCTATTAACTGAATCAAAGGCTTTCCGTAAATCAGCTTTAAAACAGATTTTTGTCCCTCTTGCTTTTGAATGCAAATCTTTGACCAAGTCATTAGAAAGCAAAATGTTATGATGTATACTTCTCCCTTTGATGAAAGCAACTTGATTTGGGCTAATGAGCTAGTGTATTACCTTTTGCATTCTATTTGCCAATACTTTGGAGATGATCTTATAAATAAAGTTGCATAATGATATGGGTCGATAGTTCTCTAGTGAATCAGCCCCTGCATTCTTCGAAATTAAAGAATTAAAAGTGTAATTCATCTCTCTAAGAATATGACCTGAAGAGAAAAAATGTTGGCAAGCCTTGATCACATAATTTCCAATAATAGACCAAGCAGTTTGGTAAAATTCAGTTGGAAATCCATCTGGACCTGGGCTTTTATGCTTTGGTGACTTAAACACAACACATACAATTTCGTCATCTGTAATTGGGGCATTGAGGATTGAAATAGCTTCCGAATCAAGTTTTCTAGTCGGCTCCACATGAATGTTATTAGGTTTCCCAGGTTGATTGAGTAAGAAATAAAAAAATTGCTCTGTGTGTGCTTTAACCTCATCTAAATTCTCAATAAGATTATCATCTTTGTCTCTGCATTTGCTGATACGGTTAACAGCCCTTCGAGTAGCAATTGAAGCATAGAAAAATTTAGTATTGGAATCCCTAGTGTAAGCCAATGCTGTCGAGACTTCTGCTTTGCAAAACTTTCCTCATGTTTTGAGGCTTGTATGAAGTTATTTCTGCCTTCTGTCTCTTTGTAGATAATATTCTCATAATTTGGCTGAAGTTGCAGCTCATGTTGCAATGACATTAGTTCCTTTCTGCAAAATTTGACTCTGGTGGTAATATTGCCAAAGGTATTTGTATTCCACTCCTTTAGTGCTGCTTTACAAGCTTTGAGCTTTTGACATAAGATGTAAGGGGGGGATCCATGCACATTAACATTCCAAGCAGATCTGATAACATCAAGAAATTGAGGATGAGTACTTCACATGTTAAAGAATCTAAATGGTTTCTTGCCTCTTGGTGTCGCTTTGTCTGCGTGTATATACATTAAAGAATGGTCAGAAAACAAAGGAGCACCATACTCAAGAAGTGAATCTGGGTAAACTGTTAACCATTCATGATTAATCAAACACCTATCAAGTCGAGCCATTATTTTTCTGTTAGCAGCACATTGATTACTCCTGGAGAGCCAATTACCCATAGATTTCATATCAAACAATGCTGCAGTGTCAATGTAATCATTAAAACTTTGAAGCTGGCTTTCTAAAAGTTGTTTACCCCCCTCTTTTTCATTTGTGTACCGAACAGTATTAAAGTCTCCAAGAATAATCCAAGGTACATTGAGACAGCCATTTACAATATTAGTCAGGTCAGACTAAAGAGTATTTCTTTCTTGCATACTGTTTGAAGCATATATACCAGTGAAATTGAATTGACAGCCATTCTTTTTGTCCTCTATCTTAAGATGAATGAATTGATCAGTAGCAGAAATAAACCAAGCATTAATAGAGTTAGGATGCCATAAGACCCATATTCTACCAAAAGTTTCATTTTAGGCATTGGTAAACAGTTCTGCGTCCGACCATATTAAATTCTTTTGAGCTTGAACGCGCGATTGTTTAATTTTCCTTTCCACTAGAATAACAATATCACATGCAGCAGACTTGATTATTCTGTTGAGCTCCCGACATTTCTCAGGCTTATTAAGTCCACAAACATTCCAGCATGTTATCTTCATCAGAAGGATAAGAAAAAGGATGATATAGTCCATCCAAAGTTGTAGGATAAATACCTTACCACCTTTTCATTTATCATACATAAAGTGATTGTGCATTTAAATATCTTGATGTTTGATACATGGAAGTCATTGACAAATGCATCTCTCACGGATTTCACTCTTATAAAGTCCAATGGATATCTTAATCTTTGAAAGATGAATTTTCATTTGTGATAATTATTTGCAACATTGGGGATTTGATTTCATATGGATATCTCGATTCTTTTCATGAATCCCTTCTCTTTGTCAAAATGAAAGCATGTTTTAATGAAAACTTATTTATCATTTTTGACTTGATTCAAATCATTTCACAAATTTAGTTCTTAATGGATTCCTTCTTTACATTCTTTTCTCTTCTTCATGCAAAATTGTGATGACAAAGGGGGAGAAGTTGATGGAATTGATCGCTTTAAATGTTGATAACATTTAATGATAAGAACTTTTGAGTGTGAAACTTGCTTGAATTATTTTTTTTAACATACTTCCATTGTTGAATTGTTCTCCTTTTTGTTGATGATAAAGGGGGAGAAATAATACCAAAATATGATAAATTGATGACAAATGTATGCAATGTATTTTATCATATATACTTGAAATGTTTGCTTGATAAATTTCTTTCATTATGATAAGATATCTAGAGCTTAACTTGCAAATTTACAATTGATATCTTGCCATAAAATGATGAATTGCTATCTTTGTCATCTTTCATATTTGAAAAATCATACTTGAAAATAGATGTCAAGCCTTCACATCATTTTGATAAAACTTGGAATCATATTTTGAGAATGTTAGATCATGATAGGAATCATGATGTGCATGTTGATAAGTTTAATGAACTTACCTTATCAATTTGTTTCTTGAATTCAAAGGCCTTGAATTCAAGAATGTCTTTTCTCAAGTATAGCATATAGATAGGGGGAGTTAAGATTAACTCCGTCATCAATTGATTGTCATCATAAAAAAGAGAGAGATTGTTGAATCTCGAATTTTGATAATGATGTCAAATATAAAATATTTAATCTAATATATATGTTAAGAAAAGTATGCGGGATTAACTACGATAGCAGTAAGACATAAAGTAGGTGTTTTGCCAGAGTCAATTTCAAGATCTCGTTAGGAGTTCAAGAATTCGTCAGAAGTCCGGACGTTCTGTCATAGCCTTAGCTGGAATTGCCTAAAGCATGAGGCACCCTTGCGGCCAAAATGCAAACTTAGCTCACATTACCTAAGTCGCGAGGTACCCTTGCGGCAAAGACGTGAACTTATCTTGCGTTGCCTAAGTCACGCTTCGCACTTGCTAGATTGCGACTCCACGTCAATACAGCCCCCGCTGCACCACTCAAGGCCTAGCAACATGCTGAACTTACTGCACACTTCAGCCTCCTACAAACGTATCCCTCACATGCCGAAGAGAAAGTTTCAATGCTCCATGGCGTCGAGTTTCGGTCGCCTTGGGATGGCCACGAACATTCCATCGTTCGTATACAAGCCCATGTATGAGTACCAAATTCTTTGAGTTAGCAATTCCCCTCACTTCTGTGAGCTTTACACAACTCTTTCGGTCGCTGAGCAACTCATTCCACCTTGCATGGTCTCATCCTTTACCAAGCGCCTCGCTTGCCTTGAGCACCATTAAGTATAGTTGTCAACGTTGAGCCGTAGCTCAAACTCAGCCATCCCAACCTTTGTGCGCTCCTCATTCTTCCAAGCTTGCTTGTTCTCATGGTGCCTCTTGCACGAAGGGTTGGCCATTCCTCTGAATGCCAATCTTAGATGCTCGCTCCTCCGAGCGACTCCTTTTCCCTACATCTCCATGCTCGTATTCCTCCAAACGGTCGCGCATGTGTTGACTACCCTCAACGCAGCCCCGCTAGGTCCCCCACGTTTACATGTTAAGTGTTTCTATGAATGCTTGTCTTGCTTTGATACCATCTGTCACGACTTATGCAAAACCAACTAAGTCCATGACAGATGGTATCAAAGAGGGACAAGCATTAATAGAAACACTTAACATGCAAACGTAGGGGACCTAGCGGGGCTGCGTTGAGGGCAATCAGCACATGTACCACCGTTTGGGGGAAAACGGGCATGGAGATGTAGGGAAAAGGAGTCATTCAGAGGAGCGAGCATCTGAGATTGGCATTCAAAGAAATGGCCAACCCTTCGCGCAAGAGGCTATTGAATCTTGGATTTTGATGATAAAATCAATTGATGGGTTAATTAATCTAATCCATATTATTGAGTTAAGTGTGCAGGATTAACTACGATAACCAGAAAACACAAAGCAAGAATACCAGAGTCAAGTTCAATGGACGTTTAAGAGACCGAAGAATCGTCTGAGATGCTTCCGGAACCAACCGAGAAGAAATTGGGAACCAGTCGAAATTTTCGTAAGTTCACCGAAGAGATCGTAGGAGGTTCATGGAGGTCACCGAGAAGGCTCGGCTACTCATTAAAGTCATCACAAGATCGGGAGCTTGCTGGGAGTCCGTCGGAAGAAGTTCGTCGGAAAGCTCACCGGAACAAGACTCGACGTTCGCGGTTGAAAACTTGCTTAGGATATTTTTTGTTATGTAGTTCATATGTAATTAGGATTAGGATTAAGAGATAATCCTATATCCTGGTTAGGGGCCAACTGGGCCCAAAATTAGACTTTGTTTGGGCTAAATTTAAAGCCCAACCAGTGAACCAGAGAGTCTGGCGGTGGCACCGCCAGACTAGGTGGTTGCATCGCCCAGCACTCGAGAGCTGGGCGGTGGCACCGCTTGGCTGGGCGGTGGCACCGCCAGTCCACTGTCAGTGTTTGACACTGACAGGCGGTGGCACCACCACTAACAGGCGGTGGCACCGCCAGCATCGGGAACCAAAGAGAATTCAAATTTTGGAGCCCAAATTTGAATCCTCTTGAGGCCTATAAATACCCCTCAAATCTCAGCTCAGATTACAACTTTTTGAGAAGCAATTGATTGAGAGAAAGGTCTTAGAAAAGTCTTAGCTAGTCTTGTTTTCAATTTGCTAGTGTTCACCTCCTTCTTTCTTGCTGAAAATCTGTAAGAGAGTGAACCGTTTGTAAAAAGTTGTAAGAGGGGTATTTACCCTTCCCCTTCAAGAGATTTGCTAGTGGAAGGTGGGAGCCTCATCGAAGAGGGGCCTCGTAAGTGGATGTAGATCATTTGACCGAACCACTTTAAAATCGACATAATCTCTAGTTTGCATTTCATTACTACTATTTACATTACTGCAAACCTTCTTACTTGCTTTATTTCCTCATTACCTTTGCTGCATAACTTTGCGAATACGCCTTCAAGTTAAGCACTTCCGAGTTTGATTTTTATCGTACGAAAGGTTTATCAAAACCGACATTTTAATCCGTTGCACTAATTCACCCCCCCCTCTTAGTGCCGCTCCGATCCTAACAATTGGTATCAGAGCAAGGCTCACTCTGTTAGAACCCTTGCAGATTCTAAACTTGGGGTTGATCTCTTTAGGGGATCGGCCTCCTTGGAACTCCATAGGGGTTCCTCCCTCCAAGTTGCTGCTCAAAGGCTGCAGAAAAGATTCATCTATTGCTTATGAAAAGAGAAGGAATGCATGGCTATTTATAGGGCTTCTAAACCCTAACTCCTAATAGGACTCCTACTTAAGACTCTTACTTCTAACCAACTCCTGGTAGGACTCTTAGTCAAGACTCGTATTCCCTTACAACTCCTAATTCTTCTCTAAGAAAACACCTCCTACATGAATGCCCCTCTCAATTAGGACTTGTTAGGACTCTAGCTTGGAGAGTCCTAATTGAGAGGGATATTCATGTAAAACTATTAGGACTCTAGCTAGGAGAGTCCTAATTGAGAGGGACATCCATGTAAAACTGTTAGGACTCTAGCTAGGAGAGTCCTAATTGAGAGGGACATTCTGTTAGGACTCTAGCTAGGAGTGTCCTAATTGAGAGGGGCATTCATTTAGGAGGTATTTTCTTAGAGAAGAATTAGGAGTTGTAAGGGAATAGGAGTCTTGACTAGGAGTCCTATTAGGAGATGGTTAGAAGTAAGAGTCTTAAGTAGGAGTCCTATTAGGAGTTAGGGTTTAGAAGCCCTATAAATAGCCATGTATTCCTTCTCTTTTGATAAGCAATAGATGAATCTTTTCTGCAGCCTTTGAGCAGCAACTTGGAGGGAGGAACCCCTATAGAGTTCCAAGGAGGCCGATCCCCTAAAGAGATCAACCCCAAGTTTAGAATCTGCAAGGGTTCTATCACTTGGTATCAGAGCAGCGTTCTTGGCGTCTCGCTGCCCTTCCACAGCCATCCATCAACCCTCCACAACCATCCAAAGCAATTCCCACAATTGCTTAAAAGATCGTCACCGAATTCCGCCATCATCTCCACCACCTCGGATCATCCTTTGATCTCCCCGTGAATTGCGACAGGTTCTGGTTTCCTACCTTACTGCTGCTGCAATTTAGTTATCCTTTTTTTTTTGGTAAGTAAAAGTAAATTGATTATGTGTAAAGTTTCTACAACTAGCTTTATCTATACAAGTCATAGACAAAGCCAAGTAACTCATAGAGTGCGAATGCGATAGTTATGACTACACATGCTGTAGACTATAACTACCTGTGGGTACATTATTTGGCATCATTCCCAAGATCTTTAGCTAATAGCAAAATTAAATTTGATAAAAATATCTTTTTCTCTTCGGGTGAAGTGCTCGGTTTTGAGATCATGCTCCATACAGGATCTTGAGTCTCTAATAATCTCTTTCAAGAGCTGAGCATTGTTTGTGTGTTGACATTCAAAGATTCTATTACATCTCTCCTTCCACATCCACCAAATAGCGCATTTGAAAGTAACCTTTGCCAGTTGTGTAAGAGGCCCTTTTCTTGAGAAACATTGCATAAGGTCGCCTAGTTCTTGGTACAAGTTTGGTTGCGGCAGTCTATTGAGTTCAAATCGCTGGAGAATCTCCTTCCATATCCATTTTGTATAATCACAAGCAAAATAGAGGTGGTCAACAGTTTCTTCTTGTTGCAAACAAAGGGAGCATCGGTTAACATGATAGATACCTCTTCTTTTCATATTGTCTATTGTAGGTAGTTTATTGAGAAGGGCCTGCCATGTACATAAGGAGTGTCTTTGTGATCCCGGTCGATCCCATGTCCAACTGCTTGGGACCCACTTGTTATTTCTTTGCCTAATTTGATTCCATGCGGATGTGGCACTAAATTTGCCATTGTCAGGAGGCCAAATAAGTGTATCTGAAGAGTTGTTCCTGATTGGAATAGCTATGATAGTCGGCCAAAGTGATAACATTTCGGGAGAAATAGGATTAGGGAGACACCAAGTACCGTTAGCAATGAACTCGGAAACCTTCCAATCTTTGGGAGCCCCAAGATCTTTTCGTATTCTGTCGCCATATAATTGAAATATACTCTTCCCATTCACCCAAAGATCGTACCACATATTAGTACTAGTTCCAGAAGAGATTGCATACGAAATGTGTTTGATTAGCCAATTCCTTGCCTTTAAAATTCCTTTCCAAGCTGCAGAGTGGTATGTTCTTGTTGAAATTTCCCAGATTGATTCCTTTGAAAGATACCTAGCAGAAACCCATTGTGACCATAAGGAACATTTGTTTTGCAAAAGATCCCACAATTGTTGTACCAGGCTTGCTTGATTCCAATCTCTAGTATTTCTCAAGTTTAGCCCCCCTTCATCTTTCGGTTTGCAAATGCTATCCCAATTTACCATATGCATTGCCTTATCATTTGTGCCATTCCAGAAGAAGTTCGTTAATAACCGTTCAATATCTTGGAGAAGTCCAGCAGGCAAAAGAAATGCATTACACCAATATATAGAGTAGGAGTGCAATACAGAACGGATGAGTTCGAGTCGTCCTGCTTTTGATAGAAGCCTATTTTTTCAAGAAGAAATTCTATTCTTTATTTTTTGCATGATAGGCTGACAGTGAGTTTTGTGAATGCCTGTGGATATGAGCGGGAGACCCAAATAAGGAACTGGCAGGCTTCCTTCACTAACCCCCAAAGTTTGTTCAATAAAGACCTTATCCTCAACGTAAGGGCTCATATATACTGTACTTTTCGCATGATTTAACTGAAGTCCAGAAACCATACCAAAGTCATTCATAATAGTAGCCAGGTTCTTTACTGAAGTTGGATCATTTAGGAGGAAGATAAGTAAATCATCTGCAAATGTTATATGTGATATATGAATAGAGCCAGCATTGGGTACCTTAATGCTGCCATTTAAGACTGCATGTTCCAACATACAGCTAAGTCCTTCCATCGCAATAGTAAAGAGATACGGAGAGAGTGGATCACCTTGTCGGATGCCATTCGTGCTCCCAAAAAAACCAATAGGTGAGCCATTAAAGAGTATCGAAAACTTTGGAGTTTCCAGGCAAGATTGAATCCAATTAACCCATTGCTGTGGGAAGTTCATATCGAGGAGCATCTTATAGATAAATTTCCTATTAACTGAATCAAAGGCTTTCCGTAAATCAGCTTTAAAACATATTTTTGTCCCTCTTGCTTTTCAAATATTTTGATTTGAATATCCAAGGAAGGTGCCAGTCCAATCTTTATACTTTTCCTCCGTGTCCTCTCTCTGTTTCGTTTTGTGCTCCCGTTTTCTTCCTTTCTTCGTAACTACATCACGTGTCGAACATCGAGGCACAGTCACCTGCTCTCTCTTACTCTCATTCCTTCTTTTTCTTTCCCAAACGCAGCTGCCACAGCCGCCGCCGCTGCCACTGCCACAATCGCAACTGCGGTCACAACCGCAGCCCCCTTCCACTGCACTATTTCCTTCTTCCCTTCTCTCGTTCCTACTCTTTCTCTTTCCCAAAAGCAGCTACTGCAGCTACTGCAGCCACCACCGCTGCCGCAGCTACCGCAGCCAACGTCGCAGCCGCAGCCGGAGTCGCAGCCACGGCCGCAGCCACCACACTCGCAGCCTCTTCTTCCTCCCCTGCTCTATTTCCTCCTCCTCTTCCAGCTGCAGCTGCCACTGCCGCAGCTGCCACCCCTTCTCCTCTTCCTCTCTTCTTCCTCTCCTTCCCTTTCTCTTCTTCTTCCTTTCCTTCTCTTCTTTCCCAACCACAGCTGCAGCTGCCATCGCCGCAGCCGCAGCCCCTTCTCCTCTTCCTCTCTTCTTCCTCTCCTTCCCTTTCTCTTCTTCTTCCTTTCCTTTTTCTCTTCATCTTTCCCTGCCACAGCTGCAGCTGCCACAACCGCAGCCGCAGCTACTTCTTTCCCTTCTCCTCTTCCTTCTCCTTCCTTTCTTCTTCTTCTCTCCCCGCTGCAACTGCTGCAGTCGCGGCCGCAGCCACGGCCGCAACCTCTCCCTCCTCCCCTGCTCATCTTCCTCTTCTTCTTCTCTTCCAGCTGCAGCTGCCATCGCCGCAGCTGCAGCCCCCTTCTTCTCCCCGACGAACAGCACCTCCTTTCCTCTGTTTCCTCCTGCAGGAAACAGAGGTGCCGCCTCTTCACCCGCTTCTACTTCTTCTCTTCTTCCTCACCATCTCTTCCTCTCCTTCTCTTCCAGCTGCAGCTGCCACCGCCGCAGCCGCAGCTCCTCCTTTCCCTTCTCTTCTTCCTCTCCTTCCTTTCTTCTTCTTCTCTTCTTCTCCTTCCTCCCCTTCTTCTCCCCGACGTCACACACACCCTCTCCTCTGTTTCCTCTGCAGGAAACAGAGGTATCACAACCTCTTCTCCTGCTTCCTCTTCCTCTTCTCTTCCTTCTTCTTCTTCTTCTCCTCTTCGAACGCCCCACCTCTCCTCTGTTTCCACCTGCAGGAAACAGAGGTGCTGCAGCCCTAGCTGCTGCCACCTCTCGCTCCTCTCCCTCTTCCCTCTCTTTTCCCTCTTCTTCTCCTTCTTTTCTTCTCCTCTTCCCTTTTCCTCCCCAATCCCACACACCTCCTCGCAGCAGCCTTGCCGCAGCTATCATCCTCTCTTCTTCTTCTTCTTCTTCTTCTTCTTCTTCTTCTCTTCTCCCTCTTCTTCCTCTCTTCTTCTCCCCACGCCCCACAGCTTTTCGCTGCAGCCCTCGCTGCAGCCACCTCCTCTTCTTCTTCTTCTTCATCTTCTTCTCTTCTCCCTCTTCTTCCTCTCTTCTTCCTCCTCTCTTCTTTTCCCTCTTCTTCTTCTTTTCTTCAACCACTCTCCTTCTTCTCCTCACGCCCCACCGCTCTCTCTGTTTCTGGAAAGAAACAGAGTCGTAGGAGGCGGTGGGATAATACCGAATTTTCGGTTTTTCCTTTTCTTTTTTTTTTTCTTTTTGCAACTTAGCAGTTTAGTCCTTGTAATTTCTATATTTACATATAGGTCCCCCAATTTACATATAAATCCTTATTAATATATTTTTAAAAGTGGGGGATATTACAACTACCACTTGGAATAGTGAGAATAGGGGCACTAGTCAATCTTCTTTTTAACTCTTGAAAACTTTGCTCACAATCATCACTCCATACAAATTTCATATTCTTTCGAGAAAATCCCTCCACAAATCTCCTGTAATAACCTGCCATGCCCAAAAAGCTTCGAACTTCTATTACATTTGTTGGTACTTCCCATTCAACTACAGCTTCTATTTTCCTTGGATCAACAGATATACCCTTCCCTGAAATCACATGGCCTAAGAAAGCAACTTCATTCAACCAAAATTCACATTTGCTGAACTTTGCATACAACTTCTTTTCTCTTAGTATGGACAATACATTTCTCAAGTGTTCCTCATGCTCTTGATTACTCCTTAAAAACACACAAAATGACAAATCCCACCGTTTAAGCCTCTCTGCCTTCGTTCTTAAGGAAGCAGAGAAGGCAGCTGCGTGGATGATCAGGGAAAGAAAGAAAGAAGAAGAAGAAGAAGGAGAAGAAGAAGAAGAAAAAAAAAAAATTGGGGCTTTAAGGGTTCTTGCCCAAATCCTTTCACTTAGGGTCAAAATTCCTAAAGGCAAGTGTTTCTAACCCCATCCTACAGAAAATTAGTCTCTGTTTTTATGTTTTTTTTTTTTTTTGGTAAGTCTCTGTTTTTATGTTGATTCAAAATAAACTGAAGGATTTCTATTTAGAAACTGATATGTCTCTCTTTGGACATAGAACCATGGATTCTGAAATTTTTTTGGTAAACTGACCCCTATATACTTTTTCAGCTATAATTTTTAGTACAAAATGTAAATTCAGGCAGGAACTATTTTGTTTGAAATTAGACTCTTATAACTTTCTTTTGACACTGATTTTGTAGATTTTGGACACCGAATACTTACCCAATCATCTGTTTCAAATGAGCCTATAGATGCTGCAAAACTGGGATCAAGATTTCTGACCTTTCGATACTAAAATGCCTATAAGTCTCTGTTGAAAATTCTGATTTGTACGAAACTGACTTCGTCCGAAACTAGACTTGCAGACCTTTCTTTTGACATATAGTTTGAAAATTTTGGAATTCAAATGCCTACCCTATTATCTGTTGAATCGGACCCTATGTATTCTGCAAAACAGTGATTGTGTCCTTGACCTTGTGTTACAAAATCAAAGATAACTCCTTGCGGGAAACCCTGATTCATACGAAACTTGTTTCGACAGAAAACAGATTGATATATCTTTCAACAGTAGTTTTCTTATGGGTATTGGAGCATAATTGATAATCTGAAGTATTTGTTCTGTGTGCCACTTAAATTCTGTCAGAAGTCGAGCTCTGGTCGATTTCGTGTATTCTTTTTCATTTCTTTGGATATGGAATTCATCCAACCTTCTTATTTGAATTGAGCTAAATATGATTGCTTGGAATCCCTGTATACTCTTTTTTTGGTAAGTAAAAGTAAATTGATTATGTGTAAAGTTTCTACAACTAGCTTTATCTATACAAGTCATAGACAAAGCCAAGTAACTCATAGAGTGCGAATGCGATAGTTATGACTACACATGCTGTAGACTATAACTACCTGTGGGTACATTATTTGGCATCATTCCCAAGATCTTTAGCTAATAGCAAAATTAAATTTGATAAAAATATCTTTTTCTCTTCGGGTGAAGTGCTCGGTTTTGAGATCATGCTCCATACAGGATCTTGAGTCTCTAATAATATCTTTCAAGAGCTGAGCATTGTTTGTGTGTTGACATTCAAAGATTCTATTACATCTCTCCTTCCACATCCACCAAATAGCGCATCTGAAAGTAACCTTTGCTAGTTGTGTAAGAGGCCCTTTTCTTGAGAAACATTGCATAAGGTCGCCTAGTTCTTGGTGCAAGTTTGGTTGCGGCAGTCTATTGAGTTCAAATCGCTGGAGAATCTCCTTCCATATCCATTTTGTATAATCACAAGCAAAATAGAGGTGGTCAACAGTTTCTTCTTGTTGCAAACAAAGGGAGCATCGGTTAACATGATAGATACCTCTTCTTTTCATATTGTCTATTGTAGATAGTTTATTGAGAAGGGCCTGCCATGTACATAAGGAGTGTCTTTGTGATCCCGGTCGATCCCATGTCCAACTGCTTGGGACCCACTTGTTATTTCTTTGCCTAATTTGATTCCATGCGGATGTGGCACTAAATTTGCCATTGTCAGGAGGCCAAATAAGTGTATCTGAAGATTTGTTCCTGATTGGAATAGCTATGATAGTCGGCCAAAGTGATAACATTTCGGGAGAAATAGGATTAGGGAGACACCAAGTACCGTTAGCAATGAACTCGGAAACCTTCCAATCTTTGGGAGCCCCAAGATCTTTTCGTATTCTGTCGCCATATAATTGAAATATACTCTTCCCATTCACCCAAGGATCGTACCACATATTAGTACTAGTTCCAGAAGAGATTGCATACGAAATGTGTTTGATTAGCCAATTCCTTGCCTTTAAAATTCCTTTCCAAGCTGCAGAGTGGTATGTTCTTGTTGAAATTTTCCAGATTGATTCCTTTGAAAGATACCTAGCAGAAACCCATTGTGACCATAAGGAACATTTGTTTTGCAAAAGATCCCACAATTGTTGTACCAGGCTTGCTTGATTCCAATCTCTAGTATTTCTCAAGTTTAGCCCCCCTTCATCTTTCGGTTTGCAAATGCTATCCCAATTTACCATATGCATTGCCTTATCATTTGTGCCATTCCAGAAGAAGTTCATTAATAACCGTTCAATATCTTGGAGAAGTCCAGCAGGCAAAAGAAATGCATTACACCAATATATAGAGTAGGAGTGCAATACAGAACGGATGAGTTCGAGTCGTCCTGCTTTTGATAGAAGCCTATTTTTCCAAGAAGAAATTCTATTCTTTATTTTTTGCAGGATAGGCTGACAGTGGGTTTTGTGAATGCTTGTGGATATGAGCGGGAGACCCAAATAAGGAACTGGCAGGCTTCCTTCACTAACCCCCAATGCTGGAACATGCAGTCTTAAATGGCAGCATTAAGGTACCCAATGCTGACTCTATTCATATATCACATATAACATTTGCAGATGATTTACTTATCTTTCTCCTAAATGATCCAACTTCAGTAAAGAACCTGGCTACTATTATGAATGACTTTGGTATGGTTTCTGGACATCAGTTAAATCATGCGAAAAGTAAAGTATATATGAGCCCTTACGTTGAGGATAAGATCCATGTATACTCTTACTTTCCTTTCATTCCAAATCTGAATACATTTGTGAGAGATTTGTTCCTTGCATCGTATTGTCTCGAAATGGCACATGTACGTTTTGTTGTTCCGCGTGTGCTTCCGCTATATGCTACTTATTGATAAAACTGCCCTCTTGTACTCCGGTGTTTGTGATATTGTCTGGACCTTTGCTAGAAATGGTAAAGAGTATGTGCTTAGAGCCTGCGATGCTCTACCGGCCCTCTCTGACTTCACCTAGACATGGGTGGATGGAGCTCCCAGACGTGGGAGACTTCTGTCTGGTGGTCATTCAAAAATAGATGAATCACAATTCTGTTTGAGATCCCACTACACATTCTGTATGTTTGATATGATATCCAGAGCTTTGGTTATGTGTTTTTGTACATGCTTTGGATAAGAATGATATGAATGCAACGTCAAAGACGACGTTTGAGCTTCTGTTTGGTATGTGATATTGATAAGCTCTAAAATGTTTCATTCATTGTTGTTATGCTTCAAAATGTTCCATACGTTGTTGATATGCTCTGGAACATTTCATATGCCATTGATAAGCTCCGATATATTTCATTTGTTATTGTTATGCTCCGAAACGTTTCATTCATTTCTGATATGCTCCAATTACTCTATGCCCCGTATGTTATGAACCAAATATGTATGATTGAAAGGACAATTGTAATTCTGCACCTAATGATATTATGTCTATGAATTCGTATATTCTGCCTCGTATTATGAAACTTTATCTCTTTGGAAATTGTCCTATTTTGATATGGATATGTTAGTCACTTGCTGAGCTCTATATGCTCACCCCGTTTGTTGATAAATTTTTCAGGATAGCGTATCGCTTGCTTAAATGTTAAGATTGGGCTGAGGCAGTGGAAAGTTAGAAGATTTTGGGCAGATCTATGTTAGCATATATGTATTTGTTATATAAGCCACTCTGCATCTAATGAAATGTTGACGATGAATCTAAACCTGTAGATTTTGTGTAAGTTAAAGGATCCCTCATGTCTAGGATTTTGGAATGTTAAGTTAAATTCATGTAATGATACGAACTTATGGTAATCGTTGGTTTGGTGACTGCATAGACTTCCCCACTTGAGAAATTATGTTGTGGTTATTATTTTGATGAGTTAAGTTCAGTTTGTTTGTATTATCGAGTGATGTGTGGGATGTTTATGAACTGCATAGGGTTATAAATTTGTAGACTTTAGAGGTGAAATTTTTGATCTGAATGTTTTCTTTGTGACCTCAAATGTGTGTTTGGATCCTGGATTAGTTGTGATGAAAATTTTAAATATTGTCGATATTTTGAGGGGCGTGACATGGGTGATATGCCATACTCCTTTTCAATTTAGTACCCTGCATATGGAATAACTTTGTCCAAAATCTGCTCGTGAAGATGCAAGTAGAATTTATCGTAAGCACAATGCGTCCCTTATAGTGTAATTATTTTGAGTCCCAATTGTAATGAGCCATGGGGCTTGGTTGGTGCTTCCTCCAATTTTTTTATAATCTTACTGGTCTTTGAATCTTCCTGTCATTCCATCTTAATATCCTTAAGAAAGTCGTTGGTCGGAAGTGAAACAGCTGAAACTTCAACTTGCTCGGGTAGCTGCGAAAGCGCATCTACAAGAACATTCTCTTTCCCCTTTTTGTAAGTTATTTCATAATCAAATCCAAGAAGTTTTATTACCCTTTTTTGCTGCTCAGGGGATGATATTTTTCGCTCCAAAAAGTACTTGAGGCTTTTATGGTCAGTTTTAATTTGAAATCATCGGCCAATCAAGTAGGGTCTCCACCTCGTTGCTGCACGCACAATGGCGAGCATCTCCTTATCATATGTTGACTTATTTTGATGGGAGGGAGATAATGCCTTGCTAGTGTATATGAGTGGTCGACCATCTTGCATGAGAATGACTCCAATTCCGACTCTAGATGCGTCGGCCTCAATAATGAAGGGTCGGTTGAAATCTGGTAGTGTTAGCACCGGCGTCGTCGTCATGGCTGCCTTAAGTTTGTCAAAGGCAGCGGAGGCTTTGTCTGACCATTGGAAGACATCTTTTTTCAGTAAGGAAGTAAGTGGTGCACTGATCTCTCCATAGTTTTTCACGAACTTACAGTAGTAGCCTGTTAAACCCAGAAAGCCATGTAGCAATTTTATGTTCCACGGGGTCAGCTAGTTTTGTATTGCTCCAATTTTGAAGGGGTCTACTACCACACCTTCCTCTGATATGATATGCTCAAGATATTCCACCTTCTTATGAATAAAGCAAAAATTCATAGTAGTTGTTGTGTGTTTAAAAGGTGGTTTTCGGTATGTCTTCTTCGCATACTCGTATTTGATGATACCCGGATCGAAGGTCCAGCTTTGTGAAGATTTGTGCTCCCTTAGCAACTCATCTACTACTGGAATAGGGTATTTATCCTTGATGGTTATGCCATTGAGAGCTCGGTAATCAACACATAATCATCATATTCCATCCTTCTTTCGTATGAGGAGCACCGGTGAAGAGTAGGGGCTGCAACTTGGCCGAATAACTCCTGTTTTGAGCATCTCTTTTACAATCCTTTCTATTTCATCCTTCTGGAGATGTGGATATTGATATGGCTGAGCATTTACTGGAGATTTGCTTGGAAGAATCATTATACAATGATCATGCCGACGGGTAAGAGGTAGGTTGCGCGGTTCGTCAAATATATCTGAAAATTCAGCAAGCAAAGGAAGTAGATTTGGATCTTCAAATTTTGTTGGCTCTCCCTTAGTTTGTTGCTCAAGTTGTACCAAAAAGCCACTGCATGCTTTATGCAAAACCTTCTCCATTTGTTGTGTGCAAATCGTCGTTACGTCGCCCTCACGTTTCCCATTCAGTATCACCTGTTTCTCCTTACTATAAAATTTTATAATTAGTTGCATAAAATTCCAAGAAATATCACCTAATGTCATCAACCTTTAATTCTGAGTATGGCCTCATGATCATCAAGAGGGAGGAGGAAGAAATCTGCAATTATCTCTTGGTCCTGCAACAACAGTTTCACCTGCGGGCACCTATGATCACACTTCAAAATCCGTCCGTTGGCGACCTTAACGACAAACCTGTCGCAATTCTCAATAGGTAAGTTCATATAGACAGCAACCTTACTATTTAGGAAGTTATTAGTGCTGTCCGTGTCGATGAGAACAGTGATCGGTTGTTGTTTGAGAAGGCCTCCAACTTTCATCGTTTGTGGGATTGAGTAGCCAACTAGTGTATGTACCGTAACTTTGGTTGGTTGTGGTTCTTCTTCTATATCTTCTTCTTCATATTCAAGGCTCTCTTTTGGATGTTCAATGACCTCTTCTTCTATCGGTTCAATCATAAGAAGTCCCCCTTTACTACAGCGATGCTCACGGCTCCACGGCTCATCACAATGCCAACATAACCCCTTCGCATATCGCTCCCGAAGCTCTTCTCTTGTTAACCTCTTTGGTGTAGGGACTTGGTCGAAAGTAGGGGGGGCTAAGGGCTTCAATATTACTAGTTGAGGAGCGACCCTAGTCCTCCGAGCTTCATGGTTCAATTGCTCCTCTTGATGTCATGCGAAAGAGATGGCTGCCACAAGCGTATACGGTTGTCACGCTTTAACTTCTCCTCGGATCTCCGGCTTCAAGCCCTCAATGAAGGTTCTCAATAGCTGTTTTTGAGACCAATCATGAGTTTGATTAGATAACCTTTCAAACCTGGTTTGGTACTCCTGAATGATAGAGGTTTGTCGGATCTTTGCTAGTTGTCCGTCAATATTCTCGTAATCGGTTGGTCTGAAGCGGATCAACAGTCCTTCTTTGAATTGTCGGCATGAAAGGACTCCATAAGTATGTTCAAACTAGTCAAACCACTGTATAGCATCCCCTTCAAGATATATAGCTGTAATTTTCACCATAGATGCATCCGCGATTTTATGGTACCGAAAATATCGCTCCGCGCGCGAGATCCAACCAATCGGGTCTCCTTCTTCCCATCTAGGGAAGTCCACTTTCATGCATGGATAGTTGGGGTTGGTCATAGAGCTTCCCCTCTCTTGAAAGTCATATCTTTGGGCTTGGTGTGATTGGGCAAAGCTCTCTCCTTGATATGATTTCTTCGGGCTTAGTGGTCGGCCCAATCTGAGTTCGGTAAAGAGCGTCCGAATCTTATCCTCCATTCGCGCCTCCAAGGCTTCGAATTTAGGATTGATTGCCTCCTTAGATGCCATACTATATGCCTCCAAATCTATGATGTTAAGATCTCTATTTTGTTGTTAGGTTAAAGGCATGTATAGGTTGAGAGAATTGATGGTCGAAAGGGTTAGTGGATCGGTGGATGTAGGCTATGATTTAGGCTTGTTTTGTGGCAGTTTTGGGTGCAGTTTGAGGGTATGGTTTAGTGGAGTTTTAGGGCTGTGGATGAAAGTTTTGGATCTGTGGTAGATGGCAGCAAAGGTTTGATAGAAATCAGTGGAAGTTGCAGCTAGTATGTGCTGTCTTGTAAGAGTAGAATTGTCGTTGAAGAAACAATGGTTTCTCAATGTAATTTCTACCAAAAACTTAAGAGAATTGAGGAGGGAATTGATAGCAAAATCTCAGATTATATGACAGCAAGGATGTCTAATTTAATCAAGAGAATTTCAGCAGTATAATAGCAAGAAAATTGGTGCAAGTTGCAATAGCAGAATTGTCGTCGAAAAATTTCAGCGGGTTACGATGAAAATTTGCAGCAATACAAAATTATTTTTAGAGATGAATTCCTTAATATATCAATCTTAGATGGAAGCTAAGATGATCTATGAAGTGTATAAGAAATTTCATTCAAAAAAGATTGTAAATAGATGGGTTAAGGCAATAATATGCCGCTGAAATTTTCTACAGCACAGATTTTTAAGTATAGCAGATTGGACGTAAATGATCAGTGGTTTATATTGAGAATTTTTTGATGAAACCAAAGGAAAATCCACTGTTAGGAAGTGTCAAAGTTATCATAAAAATTTCGTAGAGATTTGGATAGGAGCAATATAGTATCAAGATCAAACAATCAGTGCTATGCAGCTGAAATTTTACAGTGCAGATTTTCAAGTATAGTAGATTAGACGTAAAAGATCAATGGTTTATATTGAGAATTTTTTGAAAAAACCAAAGGGAAATCTGCTGTTAGGAAGTGTCAAAGATGTCATAAAAATTTCATAGAAATTTGGATAGAAAAAGCACAATAGCAAGATCAAACAGATGGTGCTATGCGGTTGGAATTATGCAATGTATCTTTCGTCGTAGAGATGAAAAATTTGTGACGAAAGGTTTATGCAGCAATATAGGAATAGTTTTTTTTTTTGGATTTTCGAATAAGGATAACTAAATTGTAGCAGCAGTAAGGTAGGAAACCAGAACCTGTTGCAATTCACGGGGAGATCAAAGGATGATCCATGGTGGTGGAGATGATGACGGAATTCGGCGACGATCTTTTAAGCAATTGTGGGAATTGCTTTAGGAGGTTGTGGAGGGCTGATGGATGGCAATGGAAGGGCAGCGAGATGCCAAGAACGCTGCTTGGATACCAGGTGTTAGAACCCTTGCAAATTCTAAACTTGGGGTTGATCTCTTTAGGGGATCGACCTCCTTGGAACTCTATAGGGGTTCCTCCCTCCAAGTTGTTGCTCAAAGGCTGCAGAAAAGATTCATCTATTGCTTATGAAAAGAGAAGGAATACATGGCTATTTATAGGGCTTCTAAACCCTAACTCCTAATAGGACTCCTACTTAAGACTCTTACTTTTAACCAACTCCTAGTAGGACTCCTAGTCAAGACTCCTATTCCCTTACAACTCCTAATTCTTCTCTAAGAAAACACCTCCTACATAAATGCCCCTCTCAATTAGGACTCTCCTAGCTAGAGTCCTAACAGTTTTACATGAACGTCCCTCTCAATTAGGACTCTCCAAACTAGAGTCCTAACACACTCTCATATTTGGTTTGATACCCAAGAGAGATGGCTTACTCCGACATTCATGAGGGTCATTCCATCACATGTCCACCCTTGTTTATTGGGTCGGATTACACTTATTAGAAGATTCGTATGAGGATCTTCCTCATTTCCATGGATTTCGAGCTTTGGACTATTGTTGAAAACGGATTTGAAAAATCTTCTCTTCCGATGAGCGAATGGAATGAATCGGAGAAGAAGGTTTTTGCTTTAAACGCAAAGGCTATGAATGCTTTGTTTTGTGCACTAGATAAAAATGAATTTAATCATATTTCAATTTGTGATTCGGCTTTTGATATTTGGAGAACTCTTGAGGTCACTCATGAAGGCACTAGCCGAGTGAAAGAGTCCAAAATCAACATCCTTGTGCACTCTTACGAACTTTTCCGAATGAAACCAAGTGAGTCCATCGGAGATATGTACACCTGGTTCACGGATGTCATTAATAGACTCAAAGCTCTTGGTAAAGATTTTACTAATTTTGAGCTAGTAACTAAAATCTTAAGATCCCTCCCTAAAAGTTGGGATCCAAAAGTTACGGCCATTCAAGAGGCCAAAGAACTTAAAACATTCCCTCTTGAAGAACTCATTGGGTCTCTAATGACCTACGAAATGACATGTCAAGCTCATGACGAGCTCGAGAACCCCCTTCCAAAGAACATGAAGGATATGGCAATCACATCACAAGAAGACCACATGAAAGGAACATCAAGTGATGAGGACAGTGACAATGACATTGCACTTTTGACTCAAAAATTTAAAAAATATTTAAGAAAGAACAAATTTAAAAATAATACAAAAAATAAATTTGAACACAAGAAGGACCAAGTAATTTGCTATGAGTGCAAAAAAGTGGGACACTATAAGAACGATTGTCCTCAAGCCAAAAAGAGAACATCAAAGAAGAAGGCGCTCAAGGCAACGTGGGATGATTCAAGCACGTCCGAAGAAGAGGAGTCCAACACCGAGCAAGTTGCTCATTACGCCCTAATGGCCATCGGAGAAGAGGTAACGGATTTAATTGATGCAGATTTACCTTATCATGAATTATTAAATGCTTTCCATGAGTTATTTGATGAATGTAAGACAATTAGTAGAAAATACAAATTGCTAAAAAAGGAGCATGATAGTCTCACTTGTGATATCGATAAATTAAAAACTAAATATCATGATAGTTTAGCTCCATGTATAAAATGCCGTGATCTAGAATCTCTCCAAAAGGAGAACATGCTAATTAAAGATACCTTGAAGAAATTCGAGGTTGGTAGCAAATCTTTGAACATTATCCTTACAAATAGGGGTCACGTTCCTAAAAGAAGTGGAATCAGATTTGTGAGAAGTTCTCACCAAAATCCAACCACCTTCATTAAAGGCCCCGTTTTACATGTTCGACAACAAAGCAATTGCAACTTTTGTTGCAAATATGGACATAAAACTGTTAGGACTCTAGCTTGGAGAGTACTAATTGAGAGGGACATTCATGTAAAACTGTTAGGACTCTAGTTAGGAGAGTCCTAATTGAGAGGGGCATTCATGTAGGAGGTGTTTTCTTAGAGAAGAATTAGGAGTTGTAAGGGAATAGGAGTCTTGACTAGGAGTCCTATTAGGAGTTGGTTAGAAGTAAGAGTCTTAAGTAGGAGTCCTATTAGGAGTTAGGGTTTAGAAGCCCTATAAATAGCCATGTATTCCTTCTCTTTTCATAAGCAATAGATGAATCTTTTCTGCAGCCTTTGAGCAGCAACTTGAAGGGAGGAACCCCTATAGAGTTCCAAGGAGGCCGATCCCCTAAAGAGATCAACCCCAAGTTTAGAATCTGCAAGGGTTCTAACACCTGGTATCAGAGCAGCGTTCTTGGCATCTCGCTGCCCTTCCACAGCCATCCATCAACCCTCTACAATCATCCAAAGCAATTCCCACAATTGCTTAAAAGATCGTCACCGAATTCCGCCATCATCTCCACCACCGCGGATCATCCTTTGATCTCCCCGTGAATTGCAACAGATGCTGGTTTCCTACCTTATTGCTG
This sequence comes from Musa acuminata AAA Group, assembly GCF_036884655.1. NCBI lineage: Eukaryota > Viridiplantae > Streptophyta > Magnoliopsida > Zingiberales > Musaceae > Musa > Musa acuminata. The sequence goes on from NC_088348.1 coordinate 15,562,494, forward strand.
CTGCAATTTAGTTATCCTTATTCGAAAATTAAAAAAAAAAATCGTTCTTATATTTCAGCATAAACTTTTCGTCACAAAGTTTTCATCTCTACGACGAAAGATACATTGCAGAATTCCAGCCGCATAGCACCATCTGTTTGATCTTGCTACTGTGCTTTTTCTATCCAAATTTCTACGAAATTTTTATGACATCTTTGACACTTCCTAACAGTGGATTTCCCTTTGGTTTCATAAAAAAATTCTCAATATAAACTACTAATCTTTTATGTCCAATCTGCTACACTTGAATTGCAGAATTCAAGCCGCATAGCACCATCTGTTTGATCTTGCTACTGTGCTTTTTCTATCCAAATTTCTACGAAATTTTTATGACATCTTTGACACTTCCTAACAGTAGATTTCCCTTTGGTTTAATCGAAAAATTCTCAATATAAACTACTAATCTTTTATGTCCAATCTGCTGCACTTGAAAATCTATGCTGCAGAAAATTTCAGCTGCATATCGTTGCCTTAACCCATCTATTTGCAATCTTTTTTGAATGAAATTTCTTATAGACTTCATATATCATCTTGGCTTCCATCTAAGATTGATCTATTAAGAAATTCATCTCTAAAAAAGATTTTATGTTGCTGCAAATTTTTATGGTAACCCGCTGAAATTTTTCGACGATAATTCTGCAATTGCAACTTGCACCAATTTATTTGCTGTTATACTGCCGAAATTTTCTTGATTAAATTAGATATCCTTGCTGTCATATAAACTGTGATTTTGCTATCAATTCCCTCCTCAATTCTCTCAAGTTTTTGGTGGAAATTACGTCGAGAAACCGTTGTTTCTTTGACGACAATTCTACTCTTACAAGACAGCACATACTTGCTGCAACTTCCACGGATTTCTGTCAAACCTTTGCTACCATCTACCACAGATCCAAAACTTTCATCCATAGCCCTAAAACTCTACCAAACCATACCCTCAAACTGCACCCAAAACAGCCACAAAAAAAGCCTAAACCGTAGCCTACATCCACCAATCCACCAACACTTTCGACCATCACTTCTCTCAACCTATACATGCCTTTAACCTAACAGCAAAAGAGAGATCTTAACATCATTGATTTGGGGCCATATACTATGGCATCTAAGGAGGCAATCAATGCTAAATTCGAAGCCTTGGAGGCGCGAATGGAGGATAAGATTCGGACGCTTTTTACCGAACTCAGATTGGGCCGACCACTAAGCCCGAAGAAATCATATCAAGGAGAGAGCTTTGCCCAATCACACCAAGCCCGAAGAGATGACTTCCAAGGGAGGGTAGGCTCTATGACCAACCCCAACTATCCATGCATGAGAGTGGACTTCCCTAGATGGGAAGAAGGAGACCCGATTGGTTGGATCTCGCGCGCGTAGCGATATTTTCGGTACCACAAAACCGCGGATGTATCTATGGTGAAAATTGCAGCTATACATCTTGAAGGGGATGCTATACAGTGGTTTGACTGGTTTGAACATACTTATGGAGTCCTTTCATGGCGACAATTCAAAGAAGGACTGCTGATTCGCTTCAGACCAACCGATTACGAGAATATTGACGAACAACTAGCAAAGATCCAACAAACCTCCACCATTCAGGAGTACCAAACGAGGTTTGAAAGGTTATCTAATCAAACTCATGATTGGTCTCAAAAACAGCTATTGTGGACCTTCATTGAGGGCTTGAAGCCGGAGATCCGAGGAGAAGTTAAAGCGCGACAACCGTATACGCTTATGGCAGCCATCTCTTTTGCACGACATCAAGAGGAGCAATTGAACCATGAAGCTCGGAGGACTAGGGTCTCTCCTTAACCAGTAATATTGAAGCCCTTAGCCCCCCCTACTATCGACCAAGTCCCTACACTAAAGAGGTTAACAAGAGAAGAGCTTCGGGAGCGATATGCGAAGGGGTTATGTTGGCATTGTGACGAGCCGTGAAGCCGTGAGCATCGCTATAGTAAAGGTGGACTTCTTATGATTGAACTGATAGAAGAAGAGGTCATTGAACATCCAAAAGAGAGCCTTGAACATGAAGAAGAAGATGCAGAAGAAGAGCCACAACCGACCGAAGTTACGGTACATACACTAGCTAGCTACTCAAACCCGCAAACGATGAAAATTGGAGGCCTTCTCAAACAACAACCAATCACTGTTCTCATCGACACGGGCAGTACTACTAACTTCCTATATAGTAAGCTTGTTGTTCGGATAGCATTACCTATCGAGAATCACTGCAGGTTTGATGTTAAGGCCATCAACGGACGGATTTTGAATTGTGATCGTAGGCGCCCGCAGGGGAAACTATTGCTGAAGGACCAAGAGATAATTGCATATTTCTTCCTTCTCCCTCTTAACAATCATGAGGCCATGCTCAGAATTAAATGGTTGACGATATAAGGTGATATTTTCTGGAATTTTATGAAACTAATTATGAAATTTTACAGTAAAGAGAAACAAGTGACATTGCACGGGAAACGTGGGGGCGACATAACAACGATTTGCACACAACAAATGGAGAATGTTTTGCATAAAGCATGCAGTGGCTTTTTGGTACAACTTGAGTAGCAAACTAAGGGAGAGCCAATAGAATTTGAAGATCTAAATCTACTTCCTTTGCTTGCTGAATTTTCAAATATATTTGATGAACCGTGCAACCTACCTCTTACCCGTCGGCATGATCATTGTATAACGATTCTTCCAGGCAAATCTTTAGTAAATACTTGGCCATATCAGTATCTACATCTCCAGAAGGATGAAATAGAAAGGATTATAAAAGAGATGCTCGAAACAGGAGTTATTCGGCCGAGTTGCAACCTCTACTCTTCACCGGTGCTACTTGTACACAAGAAGGACGGAACATGGCGAATATGCGTTGATTACCGAGCTCTCAATGGCATAACCATCAAGGATAAATACCCTATTCCAGTACTAGATGAATTGCTATATGAAAGGGAGCACAAATCTTCACAAAGATGGACCTTTGATCCGGGTATTATCAAATACGAGTGTACGAAGAAGTCATACCGAAAACCGCCTTTCGAACACACAACAGCCACTAGAAATTTTTACTTTCTTCAACAAAAGTTGGAATATCTTGGGCATATCATATCAGAGGAAGGTGTAACGGTGGACCCTTTCAAAATTGGAGCAATGCAAAACTGGCTGACCCCGAGAAAAATAAAATTGCTATATGGCTTTCTGGGTTTAACAGGCTACTACCGCAAGTTCGTGAAAAACTATGGAAAGATCAGTGCACCACTTACTTCCTTACTGAAAAAAGATGTCCTCCAATGGTTGGACAGAGCCTCCACGGCCTTCGACAAACTTAAGGCAGCCATGACGACAACGCCGGTGCTAACACTACCAGATTTCAACCGACCCTTCATTATTGAGGCCGACACATCTGAAGTCAGAATTGGAGCCATTCTCATGCAAGATGGTCGACCACTCACATACACTAGCAAGGCATTATCTCCCTCCCATCAAAATAAGTCAACATATGATAAGGAGATGCTCGCCATTGTGCGCACAGCAACGAGGTGGAGACCCTACTTGATTGGTCGACGATTTCAAAATAAAACCGACCATAAAAGCCTCAAGTACTTTTTAGAGCGAAAGATACCATCCCCTGAGCAGCAAAAATGGGTAACAAAACTTCTTGGATTTGATTTTGAAATAACTTACAAAAAGGGGAAAGAGAATGTTCTTGCAGATGTGCTTTCACAGCTACCCGAGCAAGCTGAATTTTCGATCGTTTTACTTCCAACCAGCGACTTCCTTGAGGATATTAAGATGGAATGGCAGGAAGATTCGGAGACCAGTAAGATACAAAAAAAATTAGAGGAAGCACCAAGCTCCGTGGCTCATTACAATCGGGACTCAAAAGAATTATGCTATAAGGGACACATTGTGCTTGTGATAAATTCTACTTGCATCTTCAAGAGCAGATTTTGGACAAAGTTATTCCATATGCAGGGTACTAAATTGAAAAGGAGTACGATATATCACTCACAAACCAACAGCCAGACGGAAGTTTTAAATAGGCGCTTGGAGACAGCCCAAAGCCACCCACCAAATATGACTACCCAAAGAGAACTCCAAACCCAGCCAAGTGCCATTATTGATCGACGGATCGTGACTCGACGACGACGACCCACTAATGAAGTGCTAATACAGTGGGCGAACCTACCAATAGAAGATGCCACTTGGGAGAACTATGACGACTTGAAGATTAAATTCCCAGAATTCACGAATCATCAGCCTCGAGGACAAGGCTGATTTGAAGAGGGCGGGTCTGTTAGGACTCTAGCTTAGAGAGTCCTAATTGAGAGGGACATTCATGTAAAACTGTTAGGACTCTAGCTAGGAGAGTCCTAATTGAGAGGGGCATTCATGTAGGAGGTGTTTTCTTAGAGAAGAATTAGGAGTTGTAAGGGAATAGGAGTCTTGACTAGGAGTCATATTAGGAGTTGGTTAGAAGTAAGAGTCTTAAGTAGGAGTCCTATTAGGAGTTAGGGTTTAGAAGCCCTATAAATAGCCATGTATTCCTTCTCTTTTCATAAGCAATAGATGAATCTTTTCTGCAGCCTTTGAGCAGCAACTTGGAGGGAGGAACCCCTATAGAGTTCCAAGGAGGCCGATCCCCTAAAGAGATCAACCCCAAGTTTAGAATCTACAAGGGTTCTAACACAAACTTATAAATGTCCATTCAAGAAAATTAGTCCCAACAAACTAATTTGGGTTCCTAAAGGAACCATAATCAATTCTATACAATATGGTGAACAAGTTAAATCAGTTTTTGAGGCACCCAAAAGAAAATGGGTACCTAAAAATAATCCCTTCTTGTAGAAACATACACTATCACAAGCTAGGAGCAAGAGATGGTATCTAGATAGTGGATGCTCAAGACATATGACTGGAGATCCATCTCATTTCTCTATGCTCACTAACAAAGAAGAAGGGTACGTCACCTTCGGA